>NC_061119.1:160645001-160945001 GCF_002878395.1 Capsicum annuum
CCCGGGTACACCAGTCCCCCCCCCACCTCGGCCTTCAACCTGCCGCCGCCCGGTCTCTAGCCGCCAATTCGGTCTCCAACAGGCCGAAACTCCGTCTGCAACCGCTACGCCGTCTCCAGCAGCAGCAGCTCCAAGCGAAATCCGGTGACTTCTAACCTTTGTTATTTCGTTATTTCGTATTGCATTTTATTTCATTATTTCATATTCCATCCTTATTGCATTTTATTTCATTATTTCATATTCCATCCTTAGTATTTTGCTCGTAGTAGCCCCTGTACCTTGTCTGTTGTCTGCTGTTGCTGTGGTCGTTTCTTAGTTTTATTTCGGGAATATTACTTTGAATGTGTGTGAGCTTTGTATTTCCTTGCTGCTGCTTTGATACTGTCACCGGGTTCATCTTTATATTTTCCTATACTGTCGGGTAGTTGTGGCTGTGGGTGGTAATGGGTGGATAGGGTCATGTCCGAGGGGGTTGGGGTGTGGGGCCGTGGTGGGGGCGGGGGATGGGGAGAGGGCGGGAGTGGGCGGGAGGCCAAGGTTGGGCCGAGGGGGAGGTAGTGGAGGGCGTGTGGATAGCGACGGTAGGCTGAGGGTTGGGTCTTGGAATATAGGGACCCTTCAGGGTAAGTCCGTAGAGCTTGTGAAGATTCTTAGGAAGAGGAGGATCAACCTTGCGTGTGTCCAAGAGACCAAGTGGGTAGGGTCTAAGGCTAGGGATGTGGATGGTTACAAGCTGTGGTACTCTGGGAGCGAGAGGCGTAGGAATGAAGTTGGCATCTTAGTAGATGAAGAGCTTAGAGGTCAGTTAGTGGAGGTGAAGAGGATCAACGATAGGTTGATGACTATTAAGTTGGTCATTCGGGGGTTTACCCTGAACGTGTGTAGTTCTTATGCGCCGCAAGTGGGAGCGGAGGGGGAGGAGAAGATGCGGTTCTGGGAGGCTTTGGAGGAGGTGGTGAGAGGCGTGCCCAGTTCGGAGAAGATTGTTGTAGCAGGGGATTTCAACGGGCACATCGGGGCTCTACCGGGAGGCTTTGGGGATGTGCATGGTGGTTTTGGTTTTGGAGAGAGAAATGAAGAAGGGGCGACCCTATTGGAGTTTGCGAGGGCCTTTGGGCTGGTGGTGGTGAACTCGGGCTTCCCGAAGAAGCACGAGCACCTGATCACTTTTCGGAGCGCGATAGCCAGGACCCAGATTGACTTTTTGTTGCTTAGGAAAGGGGATAGGGCGTTGTGTAAGGACAGTAAAGTCATCCCGAGTGAGAATCTCTCGACCCAACATAGGCTTTTGATTATGGATTTGGGTATAAAGAAGAATAGAAAGAGGAGGAGTGAGGAGTGTAGACCGAGAATTAAGTGGGGCGGCTTGACGCCAGTGAATGCGTGGGAGATAGGGGAGAGGTTGGCGGGCAAGAGGGTGTGGGAGTGTAGGGGGGACGTGGATAGTATGTGGGACAGGGCGGCAAGGTGCATCAGGGATAATGCAAGGGAGGTGTTGGGTGTTTCTAGGGGCCGGGCCGGTCACCATCGGGGGGATTGGTGGTGGAATGAAGAGGTGGAGAAGAAAGTGGAGACCAAGAAAGAGGCGTATGCTAAGTTGGTGGAAAGTAAGGACGAAGAAGAGAAGCGGGTAAACAGGAAAAAGTACAAGCTAGCGAGGAAGGAGGCGAAGTCAGCGGTCACGGCAGCGGTCACGGCAGCGGTCACGGCAGCTAAGACGGCCGCTTTTGAGAGCTTGTATGCAGGGTTACAGGGGAAAGGAGGGGAGAAAAAGTTGTTTAGACTCGCTAAGGCTAGGGAGAGGAAGGGTCGTGACCTCGATCAAGTGAGGTGCATTAAGGGGGAGGACGGTAGAGTGTTGGTGGAGGACGGCCACATAAAGAAGAGATGGCAGTCGTACTTTCATAGGCTCTTGAATGACGAGGGGGACAGAGCTATTGTGTTAGGGGAACTGGAGCACTCAGAGGAGTGTCGGGATTTTAGCTATTGTAGACGTTTTAAGGTAGAAGAGGTTAGACAGGCAGTCCGCAGGATGCGTAGGGGTAGGGCGACGGGGCCGGATGAGATACCGGTGGAGTTTTGGAAGTTCGTTGGAGAGGCTGGTGTAAGGTGGTTGACTGGATTGTTTAATGAAATTTTCAGGACGGCAAAGATGCCCGAGGCGTGGAGGTGGAGTACCATGATCCCTCTCTATAAGAATAAGGGGGGCATTCAGAGTTGTAATAACTATAGGGGGATTAAGTTATTGAGTCACTCTATGAAGATCTGGGAGAGAGTGGTCGAGGTGAGGCTGAGACGGATATTGTCTATCTCGGAAAACCATTTCGGATTTATGCCCGGCCGCTCGACGACGGAGGCAATCCACCTGGTACGGAGGTTGGTGGAGCAGTATAGGGAAAGGAAGAAGGATCTGCACATGGTGTTTATCGACCTGGAAAAGGCTTACGACAAAGTCCCCAGGGAGGTGCTTTGGAGATGCTTGGAGGTGAGGGGAGTACCGCAGGCATATATCAGAGTAATCAAGGATATGTATGAGGGAGCGAAAACCCAGGTGAGGACGGCGGGAGGAGACTCAGAGCATTTCACTGTCCGGACAGGATTGCATCAGGGATCTACTCTTAGTCCCTTTTTGTTTGCGTTAGTAATGGATGTGTTGACGCGGCGTATTCAAGGGGAGGTGCCGTGGTGTATGCTCTTTGCAGACGATGTAGTTCTGATAGATGAGACTCGAGGGGGTGTAAATGACAAATTAGAGATGTGGAGGCAAACTCTTGAGTCTAAAGGGTTCAGGGTGAGCAGAAGCAAGACAGAGTATGTGGAATGTAAGTTTAATGACGTGAGGCGGGAGAACGAGGTAGTAGTGAAGCTGGAAGCACAGGAGGTATGTAAGAGGGATAAGTTCAAGTATCTCGGGTCCGTGATCCAGAGTAACGGTGAGATTGACGAGGATGTCTCGCACCGTATTGGGGCGGGATGGATGAAGTGGAAACTCGCGTCGGGGGTGTTGTGTGATAAGAAGGTGCCGCCCAAGCTTAAAGGCAAATTCTGTAGGGTGGTAGTCCGTCCGCCTTTGCTGTATGGAGCGGAGTGTTGGCCAGTTAAGAACTCCCACATCCAAAAAATGAAGGTGGCAGAAATGCGGATGTTGCGCTGGATGTGTGGACTGACTCGAGGGGATAGAGTTCGGAATGAGACTATCCGGGAGAAGGTTGGTGTGACTTCAGTGGAGTGTAAGATGCGGGAAGCACGATTGAGATGGTTCGGACACGTGAAGAGGAGGGGCATGGATGTCCCGGTCCGTAGGTGTGAAAGGCTAGCGTTGGATGGTTTTAGGCGGGGTAGGGGTAGGCCGAAGAAGTACTGGGGTGAGGTGATTAGGCGGGACATGGAACAGTTACAGCTCACCGAGGACATGACCCTAGATAGGAAGGTCTCGCGAATTACGGCAGAAGAGTAGGGCCAGATTGGGTCGCTAGTGTAGGGAATTACTTGGTGGGGGTTTTTTTTATTTTTTATTCCCGTTATGATTCCGTATTCAGTGTTCCATGCTTATTACGAATCTGTGTGCTTTCCTCTGCTTTCCTCTGTTTTATATTCCTTATGGGTGCCGTATTTATGTTATGTCATCTGCTTCTGTGCTTTACTATGTGTTTGTGTGATATCTTGTGCCTTGAGCCGGGGGTCTTTCGGAAACAGCCTTTCTACTTCATCAGAGGTAGAGGTATGGACTGCGTACATCTTACCCCCCCCAGACCCCACTAAATGGGAATACACTGGGTTTGTTGTTGTTGTTGTTGTTGGGATTACACTAGTGACTTTCAGTACAAGTTATGGATAGGACCTTGGAATCGAACTAGTATGCCTTAGTTGGTTACTACTTACTATCACGAATACCCCCAATAACTCTCTTTTCCTCTTTTCCTGTTGACATATACATATATTGTTCTATGCATTAGTGGACCTAAGGCCTTGGATACAAACCCGTGGATATCAGGTTAGTGTTCTTTCTTGCGGGGTGGTGATTTGTTTATGGATATTGTGGTGAGTATGCTCTTATTGTGTGTATATTGGTGATGATATGCATACCTTCACACGCGCACATGCATGCATTGTGGTACGATTCCAAGGAAAAATATTGATTTTCACTACTATTTTCAGAAAAAGGCTATTTCTCATTTTCCACTCACAAACTGCTTTTAAAATAGAAAGCATACCACCCTTAATGTTGGAAAATATCTACGCTCTGATTCGAGTACAGGCACTGGCTATATTTTCACCTTATTACGGATTTTCTCTATCATTTCTGAGGGCGATTTGGCCTTGAACCACTATTTTTAACTTAAGAAATGGGATTTAATAAAATCATTAAGGTTTTGGTCTTCTAAAAAACGAGGAAAATGACTAGTTAGACTTGGCTTGAGAGTTTTGGATTGTTGCCTCATATAGCATATTTTTAGTTTTAATTCGAGTCTGGCATCTGGTTTTACTGAGTATTATTCATTAGTTTTGGTTCGAGTCTGACACCTGATTATACTACTTATTACCTATTTAGTTTTGGTTCGAGTTTGGCACCTGATTTTACTACTCATCTATCCATTTAGTCCCGGTTCAAGTCTGGCATATAAATTGATATTGATTCTTGTTGGAAATCTAGTTTGAGACCAGCAAGATTTATGTTTAGGGTTGGAGGAGGTGTATACACTATGGTTAGACGTGGCACTCATCGCATATTGCATCACTTGGTTTTCCATCACACTCATTTATTCATATGCATTGTTGTCGCCAAGATGATTATTGTTTGGTACCCGTCGTGCTTATGGGGGCCAGTTGCGTTATGTTTGCTGTTTGTACCTATCGTTCTTATGGGGGGCGGTTGGGTTTTGTTTGTTGTTGTGTACCTTTCGGGCTTATGGAGGCCTAGTTAGGTTATTGTTTGATTATTACAACTTAGTTTGTGACATTGTTTCTGGTGTGTCCTTACGATTTAGGTATGTCTTGTGAACCCCTTTTTTAGCATTTCCAGCTCTAGTGTTAGATTATCTTGTTGTTTCTCTGACTTTGGGTAGACATTCTCAGTATACTACTATTGATATTCTTCATTAAGATGATTCTTTTTGTGCTAGACTGTCAGGTTATTTTCATTCAAGTTACCTAGTTTGTATATTGTTTCCTTTCATATTACATACATTGTCCATTCCCTCTTTTCATGTTATTTATACTTGTATTATGTCTAGAGATCAATCCGCTTAAACCTACTGCATACCGCGTGTTTTGGTACTTACATTTCTGCATCTTTTTCCCAAATGCAGATCCTAGTATGAGTTCACGTTGCTGATGTGTTCTTTGTGCAGAGCTATGTTGGATCGAAGATTTTGAGCGAGCTCCTAACGCTCAGGGTTGTTCCTTCTCGCTCATTCCTAGTTTCTTCTTCTTAATGCACCACCAAAATTCAGTTTATAGAATATCAAGCATCGTTTGTAGAGATTCCTATTATGTTGTATTTTATCTACTTTTTGGCATACCACTTGTATATGGGAGACATTGTGAGTAAAGTTATTAACTTCGGTACGATACTTAAGCATATTGCAGAGAAATAGAACACGACTTTGTTTCATGCACTAAATAGTCTAAACTCAAAATCTAAATAAAAAAACAAGAATCACCAAAATAACATTTTTGTTTAAAGGATCTACCTTGCTTCTTGTAGATTTTGCTGCCTCATCAGCAGAAACCCATGAGCAAGAAGGACACTCGTTTTCTCTCGCACTCCCGTGAAAGAATCCATCACTCCTAAAACTGGTCCGATCAGATCAAGGGCCTATTGCAGAACAAAAGTCCTCAGCAAACAAATTTCCAAAGAGAAAAAAAGTATCTCCATAATGGAAGGAACTGTGCCAACCTTTGCTGAGGATTCAGCATCTCCCATGCAGATGTAAGAGATTGCTGCATAAACACAGCACATGGCTTGCATTGATTTGTTCTCACTTAGCTGCACAGAAAAGAAAATACTAATACAAAGGAAAAACAGAAAGAGCAAGAAAACATCTTTCCCAAACTTACTATCATTAAACAAGGGATTTAGTAACATAAATGGGCAAGAACATAAGTTAGCAGCCAACCTATAGAGGACAAGCTGGGAGAATTATGAAAGGATCTCTTTTTCCAAAAGAAGCATCAAGCAGATGCAGAACTATTCACATAACTTGAAGTATCAAAAAATAGAATCTTTCACCAAGCCTCTAGAAAGTGAAAAAAGGAGAAAATAAACGAGCAGAAGTGAACCAGGCTACTTTATTTCAACATTGTTTTTTGGATCACTTACATAGAGGTATTCTCCAAGAAGTTCCACAAACACTGGTTAGTATCTATTCAAGACTGAATGATGAGAGAATTTCTTGAGACAGAAGAACAAGACAACACTATATAGAAACTTGCAGCAAATTGTGAGTTTGTTTGGATCAAACAGTTGCAGAGAGAACTAAAATTTGGAGAAACCGATAAATCCCTTCATATTGCATCTAATCCGTTGTTCCATGAGAGGACTATGTTCCATGAGAGGACTAAGCACATGAGATTTGATAAAGAAATGGACCTTCGGCCTAACTCAACCTCAAAAGCTAGCTCATAAGAGGAAGATTGCTCAATACCATATAAGGAGACCAAGGACCATTTAACCCACCGATGTGGGACTCCAATACCCCCGCACGCCCAGGGCTGGACATCTGGAGCGTGGACAATATAAGACAAGGGGCCCAATATCAGAAACAATGAACTAGGTGGGCCTGACTTTGATACCACAATAAAGAAATAGACCTTGGGTCTAACTCAACCTCAAAAGCTAACTCATGACGGAAGGATTGCCCAAGACCATATAAGGAGACCAAGGACCCTTTAACCCACCGATGTGGGACTCCAATTATGAGAAATATAGGAGAAAAAATATTATTGAATTGTTGTCTCTAAATTATTACATTGAGACCCTATTTATAGATACTACATTTCAATCTTATTCCTAATAGGACACTACATTACAATCCCTTTCCAAGTAGAATTTAATATGCTATTCATGTTCTTATTCTAACAAGATTAATTGTCACTTTGTCAGAGAAAAGATACTCTCAGGAGATATTGTTACAAAATTTGTGAAGTCAAGTGATCAACTTGCAAATATCGTCACCAAGTCCCTCACTAGTCGTATTAATTGCATTGTAACAAACTAGATACATATAACTTGCACGCACCAGCTTGAGGGAACGTGTTAGCATATGATTTGGAGAAAATAGTACACAAAATCCTACTTGCAAAAGGATTGTAATCCTACTTAGGAAACGATTGTAATACAATATCTATAAATAGAGTCCTAATGTAAGTATGTAGATAGACAACTCAATAATAATATGGGTCTCTATTATTTCTCATAGTAAGTATGTAGAAACACAATTCAATAATATTTTTCTCTATTATTTCTCAAATGGTATCAGAGCATTGGTGAGAAACTTCAAGAAAAAAAACCCAGTCACCATGTGTCAATTTCCGATGACTGATTTAGTTCATCTTCTGTGACACCCAAAAATACTGAAATTGGAAGTTAAAGTCCTATGATCACTTCTGAACCATTAATGTGCAGTTCAAATTATTTAGCTTGGGCTTTCTCGATTGAGTTGTGGTGCAAATGTCAAAGTGTCAAAGATCACTTAAAAATCAAGGCTAGTGGGGTAGATGAAAAGGTAAAATCTAGCAAGGAAGATGTGAAAGCCAAAAAACAATAGAAGAAGGTTGACCCTCAATTATGTAGTCTTTTATGGTTGTCTATTAATTCCAAAGTTAATGCCCCGGTTTCGCCCATTCCAGACATGTTATTTAGTTTGAGAAAAGACTCGTGCTTTATACACTAATTACATATCTCATTTTTATGATGTGATATCTCGAATGACCAACATCAAGAAACATGAATCCGATATATCTACTTGGGACAAATTCAAGCAGTCATGGAGGAATTTGAAACGTTGATGCCCGTTACTACAGATGTGGAAAAACAACAAGAGCACAAACAGACATTGTTCCTAGTTCTTACACTTCCTGGGCTTTGGGCTTCCAACTGACCATGATTCAGTACGTGACCAGATTTTAGCTAGTCCTACGGTTCCTACCGTTGATGAGTTATTCTCTCGCATACTTCGTCTTGCTGCACCTCCCTGTCACAAAATAATTTCATCACCCACTGTTGACTTCAAGGAGCTGGGCAAGCCAAACCCCCATCTCCTGTTACTCCAAAATATGTTCTTTATGTCCCTAATTCTCCTTTTAATCTTGCATCTATCAGTCGTTTGACGCATGCCCTTCATTGTGGTATAACATTTTTTAATGATTTTTTTCTGATGCAGGACCATAGTACGAGATGGACAATTGGGACAGGACATGAATCATAAGACCTTTATTGTCTTACCTTCTCAAATTCCTTCACATCATGCTCCGTTACAGACCCTCCATACCTAATTCACACACATTTGGGACATCATAGTCTATCCAAGAAAATGGTGCTTAATTTGTCTAGTTTATCTAGATTAGATTGTGAGTCATGTCAACTTGAGAAACACACTCGTGCTACATTTTCACCTAGTATTGAGAGTAATTTAGTGTTTTTCTTATTAGTTCATTTTGATATTTGGGGTCCTAGTAGACTAAGTTCATCTTTAGGATTTCATTATTTTGTTAGTTTCATTGATGATTCTTCAACATGTACTTGGGTTATTTTAATGAGAGATCGTTCTGAGTTATTTTCTACATTCAAAAGTTTTTGTGCTAAAATAAAAAATCAATTTGGTGTTATATTCGTACTTTGCCATTTCAAATTGCATCACATGGAAACACAACCTCCTCCCTAATTAGGAATTTCACATAGAAAGATTTAACGGGAAAAAAACCATTGTTCCTCAAACCCCACCATAGGCATCAGGTTCATCCGCCGACTTGCTTGTAAAGGATGGCCATCAGCCTTTGGAGCTCGGTCACCTCCCAATCACAGAAATGTCTTCTAAATCTCAAATCAGCCTTTGGGTATATTGCATGGGAAAATAAGATGATATTAGATATTTGTTGACTCAATATGTCCTAATGTGTTCAAACAAATAAAATCACAATCGTAATTTAACTTAATTATGTTCCTTTAAAAGCAACAGAATTTCCAAGCATTTTCCCAAAATTCTTTCCTAAACAAAAAGCAATTTCTCATAATTGAGCTCGGCAGCTCAGATTTTTTTACAGGATACTTTTAGCTCGAATTGTATTATAAGGTCTTATGATCAAAATACAATTGTTACGACCATTTATATGACTCAAGTAAGACACACCAGTAAAATTCTTCATAATATCTATCTTTCACACTCTCACACATCGGAGTTTTCACAAACAAACTTTGTGATATTACACTTTGTCCTACAGCAAATCCATATAAATCAAGAAGCATATATCCAGATGCAATAACTCAAGACAATCTGTCTTCCATAAATCAGAGGTAGGTTAAGTTTACTCGCCATGATGGAAAAACAATAGCAGTCTGAACAACGGTCATTACTGATGTCTTTTTTGAACCAAATAACTTGAACAGGAAAAGAGCATGTTATTCCCATTCAACCACAACAATTTTCGGAATTGTGAGAAAACTCCTTCGTTTTTTATATGTAAAATAATCTATGCCTGACGCTTCAAGGAAATGATGATTTGCACACAACTTATTTATACTCTTATGAAAATAAGGGAAAGATTCTTCAATAAGGATTCAAATTTATACATACCCTTGAAGCTTCAAGGAAATGATAATTTGCTTCATCATAGCAGCCGACACAATGTGCATACTGTCCTCTAAGCATTTCAATAACACACTCACAAGCTTGTAAAATTGTTGGAAAGCGAATATACCAATTTCTCATCTGCACCAATGCCTAAATTAGAATAAAAAGATTCTGTTAACCTTTCCATCATATAACAAATACATGGTATCACATTACAGAAGGAAAGAGTGAGAACACAATTAATTACGAGTGCCTGTACTTAAAAGTCTAAAGAGATATGGTTTGGCAAACTGACAAAGGCTAAAAATACCAAAGTGGAATTGGCAAAAGTAAGGAATAGATCACATGCCAAACTCCATGGTTTATAGCAAAAACCCATTTATGCATCTAATTCTAAATGTTATAAGATGGAATTTTTACTACAATCTACTGCATATTTACAGAATAAAAGTTGCAGAAGGAATGGAAAAAGTATATGATAAGTTATATAGAATCACGGAGAAGTAAATACGAAAATTCTTGAAGAATGGACCAATAAACACCTCTTCCATCATGCACCAAATACAGAAAGATTAAGAATAGAAGATATATGGGTGCTCGTTTGGGAATGACTTCATCGAATTGTTGATCTATACAGAAAAAACATTAATTGATACCTTACTAACTTGTCAATAATTAGTCATGTGGAATTTGTGTATGTAATCCTTGAACCTGAAATTATTATGGTATATCATCTACACCGACATATGTGTTGATTCACCTTATGTACATTACTAATGTTTTTCTTTTGTAAGGATCATGTATTGATGCATATGGGGTGTTTATGCATGTGCATATACTAAAAGTAATGAGTGAATGACCATGAGATCAGTTGCTGCTCATGGATAGAGAGCACACCTCCTATATGATCTCAAGAATCTCCAACTACATCGGGACAAACCAAGGCCACATAAAGCGCCTTCTTTTGCACTAATTTTTTGATTACCATGGTGTTCAGCCAGCTTTTGCACCTTGATTAATTCCATGGGATATTTTTCACCTCCAACCGGCACCAGGGAACAGGTAACTCTATTCACCAGGTAACTCTATTCACCAAGGCTAGGACAGATCGGAAGAAATCACTTTTTCATGTCTTAGATTCACCATCGTTCTTGATTAGTCAAATAGGTGATCAAGACACGACGGTGTTCGGTGCCCGTAGGCTAAGTAGTAAGATTATCTTAGAGAGTAAATGAAGTATATCATGAGAGCATCATTGTATGACATTAAAAGTTTGATATTTACACGTTCCCTTTGCCTATTATGATCCAACTTCCCTTGTAACCTCTGATGTTGCAATATGCCTTTCAATTAATACCATACATTATGTTATTGATGCGTTTGTTGGGAACCAACACTCCAGATGCAAGAATTAATACAGTAGATAATGATTATTGTTTTCTGAATTATTTTTGTTTGAAGAATAAAACTTCCTTGAGTAGATTAGGCCTCTAGTTAATTCAGTTCTATTGGATTTTTTCTATTTCTAGTTTGTTAGGACTCTTGCTACTGCAAACCTCTATTTAAGTGAGTTAACGTTACTAATAAAACAAGTTGGATTTTATCAAGTCACAGAGTCACAACTTTCTCAAAGAAGTTCTCAGGCCTGTCTGCAGTTCCCTGAATGAATTGCATAATTCAGCAATCATAGGCAGGTCAAGGAACAAGAACAAGGGTTTTAACCGGAACGCTGAGCCTGACTTTTAAGTTAATTGTCCAGCGACTCGATCCAGAACTAGGGATCATAACAATTTGGTATCAGACCCCTGTAAACATGGACAAAAATACTAATGCAAAGTTGCGAAGTCTTTTAAAAGAAGCCCAAACTCAAACCGAAGAAAAAGTAGCAGCTTCAGAAGCAAGGATGGACGTCAAATTCCAGCAGCTACCGCAACAAATTGAAACCAGAATCCGCACGACGACACGTGCAAAGGGAGTCGAAGTTAGAGACAATACATTGCTTCTGTCAAACGAACTAGTAATGCAGGCGAACAATTGGTTATGAAAAAAATGCAGGTGAACAATTGGTTATTGAAAAAAAATGCAAGTGAACAACTGGATTTGTGTCCAAGAGGAAGAAACAACAACTTTGGTGCTAATGACAAAAATGGAGGAAGAGGTATAGTTCCCAGATATAATAAATTAAACTTTCCTACTTATGATGGAAGTGAACATCCTCTTATTTGACTTCAAGGAAATTCTTCTCTAGTCAGCGTCCAACCAACCAAGAAAAAGTAGGTTTAGCTGCTTTTCACATGGTAGGGGAGGCGCAATAATGGGTTTATCAACTGGAACTGGAGGAACCCAATTTAACATGGGGTGTCTTAAAAGAATATTGTACTCTTTGTTTTCGCCCACCGATGAAAAGCAATCCATTAGGGGAACTGATCAACTTGAAACAAACTAGTTATGTTGAAGATTATAAGGGCAACTTCCAACTTGATTTTACCAAAGATGATAAGAATGTAGAAGTTGGCTCATGCATCATCTGCACGTACAGACCAACAAGTTGATATGTTTAGCAGGGTTAGATTATTTGATTTGTCTTGATGATGAATTGCATGACCCATCTAACCTAGTAGAAGGAATGAGTCTGGCAAGAGCATTTCAGAAAAAGATGTAGATTTCTTCTAGCACACAAAGGGGCTATAGTTCCACCCCAAATATTTAGCAAAAAGGTTGCCGCTACAGAATTAACTCTGAGTGTTGAGGTAACTGTTTCTAATCCTTGTGGGAAAAAGTTGACTAGCGCCGAGATGGTTGCCCGACGTGCAAAGGGGTTGTGCTACAATTGTGATGATCCTAATGTTCAAGGCCATCGGTGCAAAAAGTTATTTTAGCTGGAAATAGAGGGTGGTGAGTGTGAATCATGGTAATTGGGAAATTCTGGTTCAGTGGTGCGGCCTAATGGCTGAGGACTCCACTTGGGAGGTAGTGCATCATTTCAAAGCTATTTTTCTAGACTTCAAGCTTAAGGAAAAGCTTTTTCTCCGGAGAGGATCAATGTTATTGATGCATTTGTTGGGAACCAATACTCCAGATGCAAGAACTAACAACTAACAGGACAGATATTGATTATTATTTTCTGAATTATTTTTGTTAGTGGTATAAAACTTCCATGAGTGGATTAGGACTCTAGTTAATTCAGTCCTATAGGACTTTTTCTATTTCTAGTGTTAGGATTCTTGCTACTGTAAACCTCTTTTTAAGAGAGTTGACGTTATTAATAAAATAAGTTGGATTTAATCAAGTCACAGAGAGTCTAAACTTTCTCAAACATGTTCCAGGTCTGCAGCTCCCTGAATGAATTGCAAAATTCAGCAATCATAGGCAGGTCAAGGAACAAGAACAAGGGCTTTAACCAGAAACTTGGGCCTGACTTTCAAGTTAATCATCCAGTGACTCGATCCAGAACTAGGGACAATAACACATTACTCAGAAGGGAATATGTCCTCATCCCTGAAGACGGTTACATAAACTAAAAAAGAGCCCATTAGGTAATAACGATTCTATCAAATTAATTTTTGCAACTTATATATGATAATAACATCAAACATCAGCCAACTTACACTTTACTTTATTTCTCTTCGCTTCTATCTTAAAAAGTCTTGGAAAAAGTTTTTGAGATAGAAGTCATATAAGTGTTGGGTTCTTATATTAGATGTTCTATAATGAACGATTTATATGATTTTTGTGTTTAACACTTATATGTTGGTTTATATTCATTAAATCATCAGATAAAAAATATATCCTCTTCCCTTTTATTTTCTCACATGTCATCAGCGATCTTGTTAAAGGTTTAACTAGTTTGCATTTGCTGGTTGTGGCCATATACTGTATGCCCGCTTAAGCTTTTTCTGTCTTCTTTCCTCTTTTGGGTGACTATTCTAGCAGCACCACTGTCTTTTTGGTTCCAATGGAATCATGCTTCTTTCCGGTGATACTTCTGGTAGCACCACATCGGGCTTATATCTCGGCTAATTTTAGTAACTTCCCATCTAAATTTTTGTGATCAAAGTTTTTCAGTGTGCTTCTATTTGCTAAGACATCTCCAGTGAGATTCAGGTGACTAAAGTTTTTCCTACTAGGTTTCAGTGATACAATCCAGCAGGTTCTTCGGCAACTATTACGGTTACCATTTAATTTCAATCTTTTCAAAATACACAAATTGAAGTTGGTTTTGTTAATTTTAAGTTTTACTGGATGCTGGTATTAAAATAATAGAGTTAGAATATTGGAAGTATTAAGGGATCGTTTGGTTGGAAAACAAGTTATCCGGAATTAATTATCCCAGGATTAGCTATTTCAGGATTAGTATTCCACCCTCAAGGTGGGATAAAAATAACACTACCATTTGGGGATAACTAATCCGGGATGAGTTATCCCATGCATTTTATCCCAATCAAAACTGGGAGAATCTCATCCTAAAATTAATCCCGGGATTAGTTATTCCGTATCCCCGGTACCAAACAAGCCCAAGTTCTTATGTAAGATGTTATCCCACATAAGGCTAATATCATATGCATTTAGTGTTTCACACTTACAAAGCACCAAAAGTAAAAATAAGTGACCAGAGACTACTAAGCTGAATAAAGCTTGAATCTACCCCATCAAAAGCTCGCTCTCACTCTCTCTAGACAACCCACATCATCAAAAGAAAAACCACCTTTATGCCTAACATCTTCTCCTCCTCCTCCCGCTCCTCCAACAAAACATCAAATCTTCACATTTATTTGAGTTGCCCAACAAGTTCCAAACCACCCAAGATATCCCACCATATCCTTATAAAGGGGTACTCTGTATCCATCAACTCATCAAGTTTTCAAACATATTTGTTTCTTTACCTTTACTTTCCAGCTCAATTCACTGTTGTTTGTGTTTTGTCTGGAACACTTTTTGTTAGCCGGCTTATAGAAACTGACGCATTTCTCCTTTTGATGTGTTCTAACAAGTAACTGATAACATGTATAGGAACAGAGTTGCTAAAGCAGCCATTTATATTCTAATGCTCATAGTGGCATCTTAAACACTCAACACCCTCGACAAAGTCACTTTCTCCACCCATAGAAACACGTGATTTTCACAGGTAGAAGGTTTTAGTAAGCTGACTAGATTATATCTGATCAAAAAATTAGTAAGCTGACTAGATTTCATTTTTAATACTCCATAGAGATTTAAGATATTGAATGGCACTGAACAGAAATAGACGGAGGTAGAAAGCAAACCTCTTGCGCTTCAACAAATTCAGAACGTGTAAGATCAACTGCTACTTTGTTTTCAAGCAACTGCATTAGGAGCATCAAATAGACACTGGCAATCCAAATAGCAGTGTGTTGCAGATCCACTTCTGGCTCAAGAACATTGCAGAAAACATTTTAAAAACAATGTAGAAAGCACATGTACCAACTGTGAGAAATATAAGAGAAAAATATTATTGAACTGTTGTAACTACATTATTACATTGAGGTCTTATTTATAGACAATACATTCCAATCCTTTTCCTAATAGGACACTACATTGGAATCCTATCTGCTATTCCTATTCCTACTCATATTCTAACACTCCCCTCAAACTGGTGCATAGAAGACATATGTACCAAGCTTGTTATGGATATAACTAATATGAGAATTGGTGACAGATTTGGTGAAGATATCTACAAGAAAACTGATAAGGACTGCTTTGGACATCTGGGAGACCTCAATTGAAACGGAACTGAAAAAATGATCCGAAAAGTAGTAAATATTGTCGTAAAGTCGATGTGTCGCTGGAAAATTGCCGAAAACTCGTATAAATTTTTTGGAGGATCCGACACATGTGCTGCAATATTTTTGGAGAACCTGAGCAACATAGCTTTCAATAGCCTCATACTTCTCTTTGTTTCGTAGTCTATCCCTTCTTTTTCTAGAAATATATCTAAACACTTTCTGATTTATTCCAACTAAGATTGTTAACTTCTTTGCTCTGTATAGGACTATGTAGCAACTCGTTGGTACCGTGCTCCTGAACTTTGTGGCTCTTTTTACTCCAAAGTAAGTATGACATTTATAGGTTACTTAAATGCTTATATATGTACTGTCTTTTATCCGGTAACATTTCTCAGTTTTTTTTCATGTTCGTAGTAGATACCAGTCTTCATGTGGTGAAACTCTGTACTTAGCATGCGGAACTTGTCCTACCAATATTCTACGATAAGAGCGCTTTCATGGCCTTGGTTGACATTTTTCACAAATTTTACAAACAGAACTCTTATTTCTAGTGTGCTCTTTCCTTACCTGAATTTGCAATCTTCATTACTGAGTGGTGTTCATATTTTTCCTGAAAGCTTTGTCAACTATATAGGGTAGTTAGTGTTGCATGTAGCATTGTGGGGAGCTGGGGACAATGGTCGAGCTTATAGATTATTATTCCTTAGTTATCTCTTATGAACTCACTTTATATTTACTTTATTATGCTGTGATCAATCTCTTATGAGCTCACTTTATATTTACTTTATTTTGCTGTGATCTTTCAGAATTTTGTATTGATTCTAAATCAAACAACTTATTGCAGTACACCCCAGCAGTTGATATATGGAGTATAGGATGTATATTTGCAGAAATGCTTACGAAGAATGATGGCACAATCCTACTGGAAAAGAGAAATTATATGGGCAGGGTCGGAATGATGGCACGACCCTACTGAAAAAAATCTGAGTCACCGGAAAGACGTATGGAACTATGTAAATTAAATCTGAGGCGTCACCAAAAAGATGCATGGTGCTATGCAACTCAGATATGAGACAGTAGTCCGAAAAGATGCACGGTGCTATGCAAATCAGATAAGAGAAAATAGTCACTGAAAAAAAGTATGGTGCTAAGAAAAATAGTTATGAAAAAGTAGTCACCGGACAAATGCATGGTGCTACGCAAAGATATTAGAAAATAGTCACTAGAAAGATACACAGTAAGTCAGTGACCCAACTTTTGCTAACATAATCATTGGCCAGACGGGCAGCATATATGGATTATAGCCGCGCACCGACAGCGGAAACTCTTTGATTCTTTACCAAGATCACGGAAGCTCTGATACCATGTGAAGAAATATAAGAGAAAAATATTATTGAATTGTTGTAACTACATTATTACATTGAGGCCCTATTTATAGACAATACATTCCAATCCTTTTCCTAATAGGAGACTACATTACAATCCTTTTCCAAGTAGGATTTTATATGTTGTTCCTATTCCTACTCATATTCTAACACCAACAATTTAGAATCACTAACTATATAATAAAATCACTTTCTTCTCCACAAAATTGAATTTTGCTTAGTGAAGTGGATTGTTTCATAGATGCATAGTACTAACATTAAACATATCAACAACAACAAAAACAACAAACCTAGTGTATTCCCACAAAGTGGAGTCTGGGGAGGGTAAAGTGTACAAAGTCCATATCGCTACCTCCTACCTCCAAAGAAGTAGAGAGGTTGTTTCCGATAAACCCCAGGCTCAAGATAAGGAATAATAAACAAAAGCGTAATGAAACATGAAGCAAGATGGATAGCATCATATAAAAAGGATTAAGACAAATATAAATCAAAGCGGTATGAGATAAGGTAACCAAGTGCAATGTGTCATAAGAGATAAGAAATAGGGCATTCGAAAAACGACACCGAACTAGTAGTAACAGACACTCACAGGCCAGAGACACACTCCACACCCAAACCCTCCTGACTAGGAGCTCTTACCTAAGGACACAGTCCTAGGATTAGTAACCTGGCTATACCAGGACTCTTCTAACTACTACCTACAGCCCACGCACACAGCTTATCCTTCTACCCTTATCCACGACCTCCACACCTTTCTATCTAGGGTCATGTCCTCAGTAAGATGAAGCTGCTCCATATCATGTCTAATCACTTCCCTCCGGTACTTCTTCAGCCTACCTCTCCTTCTCCTAATGTCATCCAACGCTAGTCTCTCACACCTCCGAACTGGGGCATCCATGCCCCTCCTCATCACATGCACAAACCATCTCAGCCTTCCTTCCCGCATCTTGTCCTCCACCGAAGCTACTCCCACCTTCTCCCGGACTATCTCATTCTCAACTCCATCCCCTCTAGTAAGTCCACACATCCAACGCAACATTCTCATTTCCACCACCTTCATTCTTTGAATGTGGGAGTTTGGGAGTTCTTGACTGGCCAATTCTCTACTCCATAGAGCATAGCTGGCCGGACTGCCACTCTGTAGAATTTATCTTAGCTTAACTGGGACCTTTTTATCACACAACATTCCCGAGGCGAGCCTCCACTTCATCCAACCTGCTCCAATACGGTTAGAAACATCCTCATCTATCTCACCATTCCCCTGAATCAAAGACCCAAGATACTTAAAACACTATCCCTCTTACAAATATCCTGGGAATACTAACACTAAACATATATACAATTATAATGATGTAGAACCAATAAGGGGAGAAAGGAGATAAGGCTCGGAAGGAATGAGAAAAGGTGGAACAGGGATAGAGAAAGAAATAAAGAAGCATGAGAGGAAGATCGAGGAAAATGAGAGAGAGAAAAAGGAAAACGAAGAGGGGCAGACAAGGAGATATGAGTGAGAAATCATAATTGTCAAATAAATTTATCAAATATTATATGAGTCACTTCAAAAAAAAACTTCATGAGGGTAGTATTTGTAAGATAGAAATTTTCAACAATGTAGAGCTCTTGCAATTCAGCATTGGCTGGTAAACATGTCAAATGGGAGGTTAGCTTGGGCGAAAAGAACTAGTCGTCAAACAGAACAAGGACTCAAAGAGATCTACAACTACAAGAGACTCCATGTACTGTACTAAAACTTCTTTACACCAAAAGTAAAAACAAAAATACACACTCTATCCTGATCATTTATTCAGAGTTAGCTAAATCTTTAAAGCATCTTGAGTTCCTATCCCTCCAAATACAAGCTAAGACAATGTCCCACCACCTCTTCTGTCCCAATCCTGCACCTGTGTCATTCCAGCTTGCCAACATTTCATCAGTCTCCTGGGCATTGTCTGCTTAGTCTTTCATACTCATGAACAGCTGCTAAAATCTGTTGAGTCATCTAGCAATGTAAAGATAAATAGCTACTTGTTTCACTATCTTTACCACACAAAAACATTTTGACCGCAGTCGCAATCCTCTCTTCATCAACTTGGCATTAGTTAAAACAGTCTGTTTCACTTCTAACCAGCAAAACAATGGTACCTTTATCCTCCATACGTGCTTCCAATGCCAAGGCCCACAATGTTGTCCAAACCTGTTTATTTCACAGAAATAACTCCTCAGGTGTTTGTTTCCCATACCAGCCTTTCCTCTTGCTCAATAGTTTTGAAATTTTCCAGATGTTTGAAAAACTCAATCATTCTATTCACCTCCCAACCATTTAAAAATCTTCTATATCTAAGGTTCCAACCCTGCTGACTCCATATCTCAGCTACAGTTGCATCGGGTTGTTGCACTACACTGAAAATGTCTGGAAATTTTTCTTTAAGTGACCCACTCTGATACAAACCCTAAAACGGAAGCTAAGATAACAATAAAATGAAACACTAATTAAGACTAATAATAAGAGGAGGAACAAAGAAACAAGAGAAGATAAATAGATAGACAAAAATTGGGAATCAAAGACAACCAACTTTAATAAATCAAAGTGACCTTTAAATATCTCAACAAGCACCTAACTCTAAGAAGAACCTCAAGAGAATTGATATCCAAGCAACTCTTCTTTCCAAAGAAGAAACAACTAAAAGATTAGCAAGCTCTCATAATCTCTCATTAACAATGGAGTACTTTTAGTCATCAACTTCTAAGTCTTCCAACATAAACGAAGCTACTTAGACTAAGCAAATAAAGAAGACCATATGTCATTACATTTTTACCCTTAATGAAAGCAAGGGCCTTGTTTGATTGTTGAATTCATCAAAAAGCCTAATCCTCCTTCTCAACGTATTACCCATCAAATGTTATCACGAACACATGAAATTCTCGGGAGGATTCCATAATGCAGTCAAGTACATCCTTTTTCAAGAATAACCTTTGCCAATGTTGAAGTTCACGGGCTTGGGCCCTTTTGAAATGCCTTGAGGGCCCTTGGGGTGTATCACACTCCCAATCCAATCATCATTCCAAAAAAGGAAGTCTTCAACCCATTGCCCACTTTGATGCTGGTATTACTAACAAAATTCTGCCAAAGACATCTTATTGATCTACATATATTTACTCCACATGTACTAGATTGCATGTACATCACTGTCCCTTTACTCCATATTTTTCATTGGTCAGCTTCCTCCATAATGCTTGGTCCTACAACGGTAATCTCCATAACCATTTCATTAGTATACTCCAGTTTTGTTGTCTCAAATTTCTAATTCCCAGAACACCCCCCACCCCACCCCACCCCACCCCTTCCTTGCAGTTTGTGAGAGTTTTCTGGTTGACTAAATGGTAGCATTTCTTCTTCATATATCCTTGCCATGTGAAATTCCTCCTCAAGGCATAAATTCATTTCTGAATTTTCAATAGCATAGGGAAAAGAGCTATCATATAAATACATCTACATCACTATTGACCAGGACAATCAAAGATAACTAATTGCCTTTTCCACCAGGAAGTTTCTTCTCATACCTCTACAATACTTCATTCCATATATGTCAAGACTTATTCTTTGCACCCTAAGGTAGCCCCAAATATACATTGGTAGGGACCCTACATCACATCCTAAAGATCCAGAAATACTTGGTATATTTGGAACTGCATTCATTGTGAATATCAAGGATCTCCTCCAGTTCGCAGAAAGGCCTGAGACTGACTCAAAAATAGTCAGTATAAAACTCAGATGTGCCGCTTGCTCCACTTTAACATCACAGAAAATCAGAGAATCATAGGCATACAGTATGTGTTATCTCAAGACTACCACTATCACTGTTTAACACCTGAAACCCTTAACCACCCATCAATATTTGTCTTCTTTAGCATACCATTCAACCCCTTCCATAGCAATAATGAAAGAGAAGGGTGGGAGCGAATCTTCCTGCCTTAGCTCTCTTAGCCCTCTCTGAGATTGAAAGGAACCATCAGGGGAGCCTTCTTAAGGGCCCTCCGTTGGCTAGTGTCCTATAGTATAAGGACCTTCCTCTCCAAGAGCCAGCATAAGACTAGCGCCAAACCTCCATGCTGCCCATCTCGGAGCGACCCATAAAAGAAAGAGACTCACTCACCACCTATGTGATGTCCATGTTCCCTATTCCTTCCAGTGTAGCAAAGAAGTTAAAACAGATTAAGAAGGGAATTTTAATGGAAAGGTAACAAGAAAGGGGTGGTCACAACTTAGTGATACAAATTCAGGGGATCTTAGTCCAGGATCCAGTAAGGATTCAAGAGGAAATTATGGAGTTCAATCAGAAGTCATAGTCTGTGGAAGTAAAGTGGACACCTACCAGTAATTTCACAAATTATCCAAGGCTAACAACGGAGGAAATGGAAGATTTAGAAAAGAATTTTGAAGAGGATGAGGTGATGAGTTGCTTAAAGCAGTGTGCAATTGACAAAGCACCTGGGTCAGATGTTTTCACTATGGGGGATTTCATCAAATGTTGGGATGTGGTGAAACATGATATTATGCAGAACTTTCAGAAGTTCTACGAGAAAGAAAAGTTTGAAAGAAGCTTGAATGCTACTTTCATAGCTTTGATCCCTAAGAAGAAAGGTGCTAAAGAATTGAGGGACTAGACCTTTCAGCCTGATAGGTGTATATAAGCTTTTCTCTAAAGAGCTCACAGAAAGATTAAAAAGAGCTATGGCAAAGCTAGTGGATTCTCAACAACTGAATCACTCAAGAAAGGCAAATTATGGACGCTGCCCGCATAGCCAATGAGGTGGTTGATTTTGTTCGAATATGAATAGGAATAGGAATAGCATATAAAATCCTACTTGAAAAAGGATTGTAATGTAGTGTCCTATTAGGAAAAGGATTGTAATGTATTGTCTATAAATAGGGCCTCAATGTAATAATGTAGTTACAACAATGCAATAATATTTTTCTAATATTTTTTTCACATGGTATCAGAGCCAGACCCACCCAGTTCATTGTTTCTGATGTTGGGCCCCCATCTTATATTATCCACGCTCCAGATGTCCAGCCCGGGCGTGCAGAGGGTATTGGAGTCCCACATCGGTGGATTAAAGGGTCCTTGGTCTCCTTACATGGTCTTGGGCAATCCTCCTCTCATGAGCTAACTTTTGAGGTTGAGTTAGGCCCAAGGTCCATTTCTTTATCACATGGTAATAGAGCTTCCACGATCTTGGTAAAGAATCAAAGAGTTTCCGCTGCCGGCGGGCGGCTATAATCCATATTTGTCGCCCGTCTGGCCAATGATTATGTTAGCAAAACTTGGGACACTGACTCACTGTGTATCTTTCTAGTGATTATTTTCTCATATCTTTGCGTAACACCATGCATCTTTTTGGTGACTACTTTTTCATATCTATTTTTCTTAGCACCGTACTTCTTTTCAGTGACTATTTTCTCATATCTGATTTGCATAGCACCGTTCATCTTTCCGGACTACTGTCTCATATCTGAGTTGCATAGCACCATGCATCTTTCTGGTGACGCCTCAGATTTAATTTACATAGTTCCGTATGTCTTTCCGGTGACTCCTCAGATCTTTTTCAATAGGGTCGTGCCAGCATTCCGACCCTGCCCATATAATTTCTATTTTCCAGTAGGATCGTGCCGTCATTCCGACCCTACTCATATAATTTCCATTTCTCAATAGGATCGTGCCATCATTCCGACCCTACACATATTTCTCTTTTTCAGTAGGGTCGTGTCCTCATTCCTACCCTACCCATATACTTTTTTTTCCTCGGATTGTAGTCACTTTTCAGCCATCAAATCTAATAATCCGGCGTGTGAGCATGTTTCGGCTAAGTTTTCGATGACTTTCATGTTCAAGATCTACTCGTCTCTTGATTTCAAGATGACCCGTATATTTCATACCAGTTTTCGGCAATTTTCCAGCAACACATCGACCTTACGGCTATATTTACTACTTTTTGAATCACTTTTTCAGTTTGTTCCATTTCAATTGAGGTCTCCCAAACGTCCAAAGCAGTCCTTATCAATTTTCTTGCAAATATCTTTATCAAGTCCCTCACCGATTCTCATATTAGTTACATCCATAACAAGCTTGGTACATATGTCTTCTATGCACCAGCTTGAGAGGGGTGTTAGAATATGAGTAGGAATAGGAATAGCATATAAAATCCTACTTGGAAAAGGATTGTAATGTAGTGTCCTATGAGGAAAAGGATTGGAATGTATCGTGTATAAATAGGGCCTCAATGTAATAATGTAGTTACAACAATTCAACAATATTTTTCCCTTATATTTTTCAAAGATTCTAGGTTGAGTTTGACAAAACCAGGAATATTATGTAAACTTGACACTGAAAAAGCTTATGATCATGTCAATTGGGAATTTCTTAAGAGTTGGTTACAGAAGAGAGGATTTGGGTACAAATGGAGACAATGGATCTACTATTGCATCTCAACAATAAACTTCTCAATCCTTATTAATGGCTCTCCAGCAGGTTTCTTTAGTTCACAGAGGGGTTTGAGACAAGGTGACCCCCTATCACCTTTCTTGTTCATACCGGCGATGGACTCAACAATATGATTAAGATTGCAAACAGAGAAGGTTGGTTAAGGGTTTTGAGGTTGCTAGAACTGGAAGGAAGAGTCTGGAGATAACTCATCGGAAATATGCAGATGACACTCTTATTTTCTGTGACGCTGACGAGGAACAACTCAAAATTTTGAGGTTAATATTGATCATTTTTTAAGGAATGTCAGGTCTACATGTGAATTGGAGGAAAAGCTTCCTCTATCCCATCACTATTGTGCCAAACATGGAACTGTTAAAGACGGTTTTAAGGGGCGAAGTGGGTACTATGCCTAAATACCTTGATTTGCCTCTAGAAGCAAAGTCTAGGTCTATGGAAATTTGGAATGGGGTGATTGAGAAATACAGAACAAGTTAGCAAGAAGGAAATATCCCCAAAGTGGGAATAGCAGCCAAAAGACAAAAAAAAGAACAAGAAAACTGTTCCTAGATCCTCCTCCATCTTATAAGGATCCTAGTATGTCTAGGATAGCCACTGGACCATCTATATACTCAGAACTACACCAATAGCAAAAGATGATGTTGTAGTTCATTTTAACCTTGTGTAATGGGCTATTCTTGTTCTCATAACATCTGGAATTCCTTTCCTTCCATATGGTCCAGCAAAAGGTCCACCAAAAGACTGTTGGGACAATTCTCCATCTGCTCTTATCAATGCTGCCACTACTCTCCAAATTCCAGCTTAGTAGAGCCAATTTTGTTCTTCCAAGAACAGTCCATCCTATGTCTCTAAAGTTTGTAAAAAGGTTCCATAACTAGCCAACCATTTTACAGTGTAGAAACAGATGATTGATTGTCTCTGCACACTGCTCACAAAAGAAACATCTCGGACACATCTAAATTCCGTTAGAATCCTATGAATATTCTATAGCATATAAAGATATAGAAGGTAGCTTGATTTTCTCCTATTATAACTAGGTATTAAATTAGATATTGATTTGTATTGATTAGGTATTGATTTGTATTGTTAGGTATTTATTTGTATTGATTTCCTTTCCTTTTAGGACATGTAAACTTAGCTATTCAAACCCCAATAGCTTGAGGGAATAACAAGCTGAGTTCTCTCTTATTTTTCTTCTATTCACATGGTATCAAGAGCCTGGTTAAGGCCGACAACTTTGGAAGAGAAATTTCAAACTCATTTTTTTCCACCTATTTTTCTTGTCCATTCGAGCAGATCTTTATTTCTGGAGGTGTTGTGATCAAACCAACACCACCACGAGACTCGAACCATTGAAGTGAGCAAAACCCAATCAGCTTCGCCACCAGCAGCCATCTCACGCATTGATTGGAGCTGTCAAATTCCGATAGACGGATCTGATTTTTTATTTCCAGATTCCTGTAGACAGAAATGTTTGCTTCAAGATTCCTACAATTGCGAAAAAAATTCCCAATTCGGATTCTAGTCAACTTTTGGGTTCCAGATTCCTACGATTGCAGATTTTTCTGTATTCGAATTCCAGTTAACTTTTTGCTTCTAGATGCCTGTGATTGCAGGTTTTTCCAGATTAAGGTAACCTCTACCATCTACATTATGTCCATCAGTTCATATATTTTCAATAAACCTGTGGTTTCCAGCCACCAGAACCACTCTGTCACCACTAAACCCTTGATAGGTAGTGCGAACTACTTATCTTGGTTTTCCTCTGTTCAGCTATGGTGCAAGCAGCAAGGAGTTTGGGACCACTTTGTTAAACAGGCTAAGGATGTTGATGAAAAAGTTAAGAGAAGATTGATGCTCAATTGTGTAGTCTATTATGGAAATCTATTGGTTCGAAGTTGATGTTGTTGTTTCGACCATTCCAAACTAGCTTCTTGGTTTGGGAAAAGGCTCGTGGGCCATACACAAATGACATCTCTCGTTTTTATAATATTATTTCACGGTTGTCCAATCTTAAAAAGCAGGATTCGAATATGTCTACGTATCTTGGACAGGTTCAAGCGGTTATGGAACAGTTAACTGAGTTGATGCCCGCTACACTAAGTGTTGAGAAACAATTAGAGCACGTGCGAAGATGTTTTTAGTTGTTACACTTGTATCTGATCTTGACTCTGTGAGAGATCAAATTTTGGCGAGCCCCACTGTTCCTGCTTTGGATGACCTATTCGCTCGATTGTTGTGATTGGTTGCACCACCTATGTCGTCTAGTCACCCCGTGACACCCGCTTTGTTTTCTGTGCAAGCATCTCAAACTGGAAATCAACATGGAAGCCGCTCTTGGAAACCTCGACCAAGGTGTAGCTATTGTAACAAATTGGGTCACACTCGTGATGGCTACTACTCTCTCCATGGTAGACCGAAGAATGCTCATGTTGCTTAGATTGAACCCACCAGTAATCAAACCAATCAACTTTTCTCTTATAAAGTAGAATACAATGACTTTCTTCAGTATCAAACAAGTGAGCAGACATCTCCATCAATAGCTTCCCTCCCAAAATGTCTACTAATTGTTGTATTCTATTCTAGGCACATCATTGATTGGGAAAATGAGACTCTTCCTCCGATTAATGTGTAGACTTGAAACTGAGTCAAATAAGATACGGATAATCCTCAAATACTTTAGTTGACTGTCTTCTGCATCAAAAAGATCAAAGTGTCATCTGCAATATGCAGATGAGTGACTTCCAATCTAGTGCTCCCCTCTCTGGACACGTTAAAACCCCTTATCCATTCACTTCTATGAGCTGTTTTGAACAGACTACTCAGTCCTTCCATGGCTAGAAGGAATAGAAATGGTGAGAGTGGGTCACCTTGTCTCAAACCCCTACTAGCCGGGAAGAAACCTTCTGGAGAACCATTGGTCAACATTAAGAGACTAACAGTACTAATACAGAGCTCATCCATCTAATCCATTTCATCCCAAAGCCCATTTTGTGTAAAATTCCAATCAGGTATTCCCAATTGATGTGGTTATAAGCCTTCTCAATATCCAGTTTGCACACAGTTTGTGCACATTATTCCTGAGCTCGTCATTCAACCTTGAATCTAAACACTATTTGCAATTAGCATCAATGATCTGTCTTCCTCTTCGAAAGGCCATTTGTTGTGTATCAACAAGCTTTGCTTCACCTTCTTTAACCTTTCTGGCCATTTGTTGTGTATCAACGAGCTTTGGCATCACCTTCTTTAACCTTTCTGGCCATTTGTTGTGTATCAACAAGCTCTAGCATCACCTTCTTTAACCTTTCGGTGAGAATTTGGAAATCAGCTTATACACACTTCCTATCAGGCTGATTGGTCTGAAATCTCTCAGTTCTGTAGCACCATTCATCTTTGGGAGTACAGTATAGGTTGCATTGAAACTCTTTTCGAAGACTTCCTGAGAGTGGAAATTCTGAATGGTTGCCATCACATCCGCCTTTAAGATCTCCCAGCACTTCACAAGAAAACACATAGTGTATCCATCAGGACCTGGTGCTTTGTCAATGGCACACGTTTTTAGCCCCATCAGGACCTCATCTTCCTCAAAAGGTTTCTTTAAATCTTGTTGTTCCTCATTACTGATCACAGGACATGAGTTCATGTTGAAAGAGGGTCTGCAAGTTTCCCCTTCTGAATATAGCTTCTTGTAGAAAGAAATTGTTTCCTTCTTAATGTCTGCAGCTTCTGATAGTTCATTGCCTTCCACCACCAGTTTATCAATATGGTTGACTCTCTTGTGAGCATTTGCAATTATTTGAAAGAACTTAATGTTCTTGTCCCCTTGCTTAATCGATAACGTCCTTGACCTTTGCCTCCAAGCTATCTCCTCTTTTTAGCATAATCTTCATACTCTTTGTTTAAATTTGCCTTTTGAACCACTTCAGCATCAGATAGGGGTCTGTCCAGCCGAAATAATCAGACTTCGTAATTCTGTTAAGCAGTTCTTTCTTCTTCTTTTCCAGATTACAATATGTATTTGAACTCCACTTTCATCACTAGGTTTTCTTCTTCTTCTTCTTTCTTCTTTTTTCTGCTCTATTTTGCTTCTTTTTTTTTTGGGTTAAATTATATATTACAATGATTATTAAACCATTATTAACTTTGATTTCGTTTGTCCTATGGTCTATGGAAGATTTTGTGATATCTACTTTTTAGCTATTAATTTGAATTTTTGCTTATATATATTATCTTTATTTACTTTGATCTCTTTTCATTGAAATTGCACTTCACTTCAATAAAGTGAGCACTTCGCGTCACGCTTTAAGGAAAGCAGGGCCTTGTTGCTATTTTTGGCTTCACGCTTTCCTGAACATTGTTCACAACAACTGTCTCCTGATGAAGTGGCTATGAAGGTTCACTGAGGAGGAAGCAACCCTCTGGAAGGAGGTCATAACACACAATGGTCAAGTCAACACCTGGTTTTCTAATGAGGTCAACAACACCTATGGGGGAGTTGTCAAGAGATCAATCAGTTCTCTTTGGAAAAAATTGCAGGATATTACTAATCAAGATTGGAAATGGACTTAGAACTCTATTCTGGAAAAACAACTGGATTGCCAAACCCCTCTACAGGAATCTTTCACTAACCTACTGACATCAAGCAACAACCCTGAAGCTACTATCAGTGATTGCTGATCCCCTCAAAGGTGGAACTTAACATTCAGAAGACACCTCAATGACTGGGAAGTGGATAAGGGTGGCAAGCCTGCTAAATTTGGTGGAGGCTTTTCCTGGCTCAATCATTGGTTCCAACTCCCTGAGATGGAGACACACAGTGGATGGCACCTTCTCAATAAGCAGACACTACAAGAAGGAGAACAGTACAGCGCAAGAAGAGGAATGAGGACACAAAGATTTGGAAGAACCAGGCTCCTATGAAAGTGAAATGCTTCACTTGGCAAGAGATTAAGAAGGCTTGCCTCTCACACGAAGTCCTTCAAAAGAAAGGAACCACAACGGTGACCAGATGTTTTTCGTGTAATGAAACTGGGGAGACAAACAACCACATTACTTCCTGCACTGCAAATTTACTGATCAGCTTTGGCAACTGTTTTTCAGCCTTACAAAGATTGAGTGGACAATGCATAATCACACAGCTAATTTGATGAGTTGCTGCATCAGGAGGGGAAAGCAAGAGTCAGAAGAGGTATTTGGTGGAGGGTGTGGAAATAGAGAAATGGGAGATGCTTTGAAGACAAAATTAAGTCCATTCATGATGTGAAATGAAACTACCTAGTTTCTTATATTTTTGGTATAAAGAAAATTGTGGGAGAAGTAGATGATCTTGTAGGTTTCTTAGGTGCCTTGTAAATCTAGATTTTAACTTACTCTTTTGTATCAATCAACATTCCGTAATGCTGAGGAATACAACAGTACTAATTGTCAGTAAAAAAGGAAAATAAAGATCAATGCATCTAAGATAGAAACAAGAGCGCTTACCTCTCACTCCATCAAGAATCCCATACTTTTTCAGCTCCTCTGCATGAATATAATAAGTCAGAATTCAGACATGAGAATAGAATCTAAACATGATGGAATATAAATAAATTGCTAGAAGGCATTCTCTAGCTTATTGGCTGATTCATAAATTTTTGCAAAATTTATAGACAAAAACAAAATTTTCTAGTCTCTACCAACAAGAAGCTTACGAGGTAGGTAATAAACAGAAACGTAAATAGTAATTTCCACTTCCTATCCTACATGAAACATCTGGTTAGCCCCAGGGCTAGGGAAAACAATTA
This sequence comes from Capsicum annuum, assembly GCF_002878395.1. Classification (NCBI taxonomy): domain Eukaryota; kingdom Viridiplantae; phylum Streptophyta; class Magnoliopsida; order Solanales; family Solanaceae; genus Capsicum; species Capsicum annuum. The sequence goes on from NC_061119.1 coordinate 160,674,208, forward strand.
CAGTAAACCCTAAGAACAAACTGCTATGAATAGAGAACCCGTGGAACAAACTTAAACAATAGTTGTTTCATGGGGCAAGACTGAGTTCACTTCAAGCAGTCTAACCTAAAATGTAATTCACTGAAGGAATGCTCATTTCGATCAATCGATCAATATTGCTGATACCATCTCAAGGACACATTTCTATCTTATATTATAGAAGATCGTCAAGTAACACAATCCCAGTGTTTATTAACAAAATAAGATGGTCAATAAGAACCACGGAATTACAAACAATTTCTAGATTTAAGGAACACTAAGTTGACAGTTCAATTTCGTATCACAGTGAGTTGCAACATGATTTTACCAACCTGTGATTTGCTAGACTGCTATTTCCTTGGTTGAAGTTAGGTTACATGCTAAAGAATAAAGGTTGACTTAATCCATCAAATATGGAAAATCCATGAGAGAAACATTACCCGAAATTTAAAGTTGCTAGCCAAAGCTGCCAAGTGTGATGATATCCACACACCGAATTAGGAAACCAACAATCAGTACTAATTGTACAGAACACTGACAAATGTGGAAATGTGAAGATATAGGTGTATTTGGTAAGAAGGAATATATTTTCCATGGAAATTGTTTTCTTGAAAATATTTTCCAGAAAAATAAGTGGGTTTCTTACTTATTTTCGTGTGTTACGATCCTAAAAGCATTAATATATAATATAGACAAATACGATGATAGGTGGGATGGGGGTAGGGGTGTGAGGTGTTGCAGATGGGGGCTACGGGGGTGCAGCTGAAGATGAGGTGTGTTAGAGGGTAGGGAGGACACAATCAATGTGGAATGCCACTTATGGAACTTGTTTTCACTACTTCCACTAGGGAAGTCATTTACTCAGTTTTAAGGAACGTGTTTACCTAGGAAAAGATATTTTCTAAAAATTGACAAATCGAACATGCAAAAATTGGAAAACATTATCTGAAAAATGTTTTCCTCCATATCGAACACACCCATAGAGCCTACTGCTCCCTATTTCACAGAATCTACCTTGAACAATTTGCAGGCCAGACTGGATCCTCTTCAAGCACTCCTTAAAAAGTCCTTTTGGACGGTTAAAAACAGCTACTGTAAGATCTACCAATGCATAAATAGCACCTTTAGGTAGCCACTCTCCATCAATAGGAGGTGGTGCCAATTCAAGCTTGTCTTCCCAAGTCCGTCTCGCGCTTCCAAAGTATTTCGGTTCAGAAAATTCTCTGTCATTTCCTGTTAAGTTATTAAGTTGCTCCCCAAGGTGAGTTTGTTTTGCAGAAAGAGAAGATCTGTCTCTGTAACTTAAATCATAACAGGGGAGACTTTCATTCACTGCATCAAGCTCCTTGGTCAGGTCCTTGATCCGTTGCCTCCTCTGTAAATCAGACTTCATGGCAGCATCCAACTTATCAACATGTTGAACAGCATTCTTGTAGTCGCATATCCGAAGTAGATAAAATACATGCAACAGCTCGTTGTAAAATAGCAAACCAAGGCATTGCTGTCTCTTTTGGATTTGAATGAAAAAATAGAACATCAGTTGACATCACAAGCCCCATTTTAGAAAATCAGCATTTATAAAAAGAATTATATGAATGTCTGTATCAATTCAAGATACAGATTCAAAAAGGTTCAAAAGTGGAGATATTTTAGTAAAGAAAGGAACATACGTTCCTATTTTCTGCAAAAGGATTCCACAGCACATAATACAGAGAAAGAGGTAAGGCACTGGACTCACTTTTACCGATTCAATAGATTCCCATATTACATTGCATCTGTTGAGAGCATCTTGAACAGAACTTTCATTCTCCCATTGCATGAGGTGCACATGCAAGATCGAAGTTGCAAAAAACATCTAGTAACACCAAGAAGTGAAATAGTGAACATAACAAATAACCAGATCATAAGGATATAGTTAATGAGTATAAGATGAATAACCAAACAAAAAACTTAACTTTATCTAACCAAAAAAAAAAAAAAAAAACTCAAACTTTGAAGTTCCTTTTTTACCCTTAATTATGATTTATAACCACACAAATGTCTATGATTTATTTTCGACCACAAATTTCACAAGTCTTTCTTGCTTAACTTTGTGCAGAGTCAAACGGTGCCGTACAAATTGGGATGGAGGGAGTGCAAGCATTTAATACATAGTTTACCTCCTGAGGTTGTACCAAATTCCCTTAACAGAACTCTCAATCAAGAGAATTACTTTACACATCAAACGTTTTTTAAAACGTGTCTAATACCCACCACTTTTGTATTTAACTATTTTCTTCAAGTGTGTCACGCACCAATAAGGTCGTGACACATGTCCTTAAATTTAAAAAAGAAAAAGAAATACTGTACTTGAATTTTCTTCTCGTAAAAAATTATTTCCACAGGAAAATCCCGCAAAACATTGATGGTTTTTCTTGCAAACAACATGAAGAAATCCTGTTTCTTTGTGCCCTCTGTAACTGCAAGGGAAATGGGCCCCTTCATAGCTGAAACTTTTAAGAAAGTTGTGTAACATCATGTTTTAATAAATCATGTTTGTTCGCCCTTGTGTTTGCTAGTGAGGCTAGGAGTTCGGAAAAAAACAAGCTTAGTGGGGCTGCTAGGAATTCTGTATAACTCAAGTAAGCCAATTGATGGCAAAAAATAAGTTAAAGGGAATAAAGGTAGCTTCAATTGGAGATGGTTGTTCCAGCATGCGGGATTTTGACAGAAATGTTCTGGGATTTTGGCAGAGGGGGTATTGAAGGAGCTAAAGAGGGTTTTTTTTTTTTTGATTACCAAAAGGAGCTGAATAGGATTTCCAGAGCATATTTTTTCACGGGGCTCACAGAGATGGCAGATCTGGAAGCTGCTAAATGGAAAGATGGTGGAGAGCTTTTATGAACAGATTCTATCTGTCCAAGCCTCTTTTGGGTGCAAAATGCGAGACTGCCACATAGCAAAAATTTGGGTGTAAAACGCGCGGCTGCCACGTAGCAAAAATTTGGGTGTAACACATGCGACTGCCACGTAGCAAAAAATGGTTAAGTCTTAAGACACACATGGAAAAAAACATTTGGTGTATAAAATGTTTTCCATGAAGGAGGGGTTTGTAGTAGCGATTTGGCTACAAGCTTGGGGGGTAAACTGTGTATTAAGACTAATCAATACGGGGCCGGATGAGATACCGGTGGAGTTTTGGAAGTTCGTTGGAGAGGCTGGTGTAAGGTGGTTGACTGCATTGTTCAATGAAATTTTCAGGACGGCAAAGATGCCCGAGGCGTGGAGGTGGAGTACCATGATCCCCCTCTATAAGAATAAGGGGGACATTCAGTGTTGCAATAACTATAGGGGGATTAAGTTACTGAGTCACTCTATGAAGATATGGGAGAGAGTGGTCGAGGTGAGGCAGAGACGGATAGTGTCTATTTCGGAAAACCAGTTCGGATTTATGCCCGGCCGCTCGACGACGGAGGCAATCCACCTGGTACGGAGGTTGGTGGAGCAGTATAGGGAGAGGAAGAAGGATCTGCACATGGTATTCATCGACCTGGAAAAGGCGTACGACAAAGTCCCCAGGGAAGTGCTTTGGAGATGCTTGGAGGTGAGTGGAGTACCGCAGGCATATATCAGAGTAATTAAGGATATGTATGAGGGAGCGAAAACCCAGGTGAGGACGGCGGGAGGAGACTCAGAGCATTTCACTGTCCTGACAGGATTGCATCAGGGATCTACTCTTAGTCCCTTTTTGTTTGCGTTAGTAATGGATGTGTTGACGCGGCGTATCCAAGGGGAGGTGCCGTGGTGTATGCTTTTTGCAGACGATGTAGTCCTGATAGATGAGACTCGAGGGGGTGTGAATGACAAATTAGAGTTGTGGAGGCAAACTCTGGAGTCTAAAGGGTTCAGGGTGAGCAGAACCAAGACAGAGTATGTGGAATGTAAGTTTAATGACGTGAGGCGGGAGAATGAAGTAGGAGTGACGCTAGAAGCACAGGAGGTAGGGAAGAGGGATAAGTTCAAGTATCTCGGGTCCGTGATCCAGAGTAACGGTGAGATTGACGAGGATGTCTCGCACCGTATTGGGGCGGGATGGATGAAGTGGAAACTCGCATCGGGGGTGCTGTGTGATAAGAAGGTGCCGCCCAAGCTTAAAGGCAAATTCTATAGGGTGGTAGTCCGTCCGGCCTTGCTGTATGGAGCGGAGTGTTGGCCAGTTAAGAACTCCCACATCCAAAAAATGAAGGTGGCAGAAATGCGGATGTTGCGCTGGATGTGTGGACTGACCCGAAGGGATAGAGTTCGGAATGAGACTATCCGGGAGAAGGTTGGTGTGACTTCAGTGGAGTGTAAGATGCGGGAAGCACGATTGAGATGGTTCGGACACGTGAAGAGGAGGGGCATGGATGCCCCGGTCCGTAGGTGTGAGAGGCTAGCGTTGGATGGTTTTAGACGGGGAAGGGGTATACCGAAGAAGTACTGGGGTGAGGTGATTAGGCGGGACATGGAACAGTTACAGCTCACCGAGGACATGACCCTAGATAGGAAGGTCTGGAAGATGCGAATTACGGCAGAGGATTAGGACCAGTTCGGGTCGCTAGTGTAGGGAATTAATTGGTGGGGGTGTATTCCTGTTATGATTCCGTATTCAGTGTTTCGTGTTCCGTGTTCCATGTTTATTACGAATCTGTATGCTTTCCTCTGCTTTATATTCCAGCATTCCTGCTTTACTCTGTTTTATATTCCTTATGGGTGCCGTATCTATGTTATGTCATCTGCTTCTGTGCTGTACTATGTGTTTGTGTGATATCTCGTGACTTGAGCCGGGGGTCTTTCGGAAACAGCCTTTCTACTTCATCAGAGGTAGAGGTATGGACTGCGTACATCTTACCCCCCCAGACCCCACTAAGTGGGAATACACTGGGTTTGTTGTTGTTGTTGTTGTGAGTTCAATGTAAAATAATGCACCAATTGCAAATAGACTGTCAGGCCGGATCGCCTCACGAACCGCCTAATATAACCCCTTCAAACAAGCCCCTAACCAACCCGAACCCTAAACTTATATTTTGACCCCTTAACTAAACCCGACTGGAAGTAGTTCAATAAGATAAAGTTGAAAAAGAGGACGAAAACCACAATCCCACAAAAATTAGTCAAATTCATTTCTACTTTTAATTTGGCTTAATACTCCCTACGTTCCATTTTATGTGTCGTCATTTCCTTTTTTATCCGTCCCCAAAAAAATGTCATCTTTCCTTATTTGGCAACTATTTAATAACATCATCCCCATTTTATACTTATTGGTCCCACTTAATAAGAAAAGACAACTAAAAAATAAGCATTAAAATGACTTTAAGAGGGACAATTTTGTAAATTTTACAAAGTCATCATTTATTTCTTAAACTCAGTGTCCAGTCAAATGGCGACACAAAAAGTGGGACGGAGGGAGTACATAGATTGCCTCCTGACATTGTCCCCAAATACCGTTACACACCCCTTGACCTTACCCACCCCAACATTTCAAAAGTGTGTCTAAGATGCCCCATTTTGACCACATGGCCAGCGCATTTTTTATCAACAAATTGAGCGCAAGTAAAAAACCTATATCTGGGACTTTTTTTTATATATATCAGGGACTTATTTAAGAGCCACGTGTCCAAGCATCTCCAAAGCACCTCCCTAGGGACTTTGTCGTATGCCTTCTCCAGGTCGATAAACACCATGTGTAGATCCCTCTTCCTCTCCCTATACTGCTCCACCAACCTCCGCACCAGGTGGATTGCCTCCATCGTCGAGCGGCCGAGCATAAATCCGAACTGGTTTTCCGAAATAGACACTATCCGTCTCAGCCTCACCTCAACTACTCTCTCCCAGATCTTCATAGAGTGACTCAATAACTAAATCCCCCTATAGTTATTGCAACTCTGAATGTCCCCCTTATTCTTATAGAGAGGGACCATGGTACTCCACCTCCACGCCTCGGGCATCTTTGCCGTCCTGAAGATTTCATTAAACAATCCAGTCAACCACCTTACACCAGTCTCTCCAACGAACTTCCAAAACTCCACCGGTATCTCATCCGGCCCCGTCGCCCTACCCCTTCGCATCCTGCGAACAGCCTGTCTAACCTCTTCCACCTTAAAACGTCTGCAATAGCTAAAATCCCGACACTCCTCTGAGTGCTCCAATTCCCCTAACACAATAGCTCTATCCCCTTCGTCATTCAAGAGCCTATGAAAATACGACTGCCATCTCTTCTTAATGTGGCCGTCCTCCACCAACACTCTACCGTCCTTCCCCTTAATGCACCTCACCTGATCGAGGTCACGACCCTTCCTCTCCCTAGCCTTAGCGAGTCTAAACAACTTTTTCTCCCCTCCTTTCTCCTGTAACCCTGCATACAAGCTCTCAAAAGCAGCCGTCTTAGCTGCCGTGACTGCTGACTTCGCCTCCTTCCTCGCTAGCTTGTACTCTTTCCTATTTACCCGCTTCTCCTCTTCGTCCTTACTTTCCACCAACTTAGCATACGCCCCTTTCTTGGTCCCCACTTTCTTCTCCACCTCTTCATTCCACTACCAATCCCCCCGATGGTGCCCGGCCTGGCCCCTAGAAACACCCAACACCTCACTTCCATTCTCCCTGATGCACCTTGCCGCCCTGTCCCACATACTATCCACGTCCCCCCTACACTCCCACACCCCCATTCCCGCCAACCTCTCCCCTATCTCCCACGCATTCACTGGCGTCAGGCCACCCCACTTAATTCTCGGTCGACACTCCTTAGTCCTCCTCTTTCTATTCTTCTTTATACCCAAATCCATAACCAAGAACCTATGCTGGGTCGAAAGATTCTCACTCGGGATGACTTTACAGTCCTTACACAACGCCCTATCCCCTTTCCTAAGCAACAAAAAGTCAATCTGAGTCCTGGCTACCGCGCTTCGAAAGGTGATCAGGTGCTCGTCCTTCTTCGTGAAGCCCGAGTTCACCACCACCAGCCCAAAGGCCCTCGCAAACTCCAGTAGGGTCGCCCCCTCTTCATTTCTCTCCCCAAAACCAAAACCACCATGTACGTCACCAAAGCCTCCCGGTAGCGCCCCGATGTGCCCGTTGAAATCCCCTGCTACAACAATCTTCTCCGAACTAGGCACGCCTCGCACCACCTCCTCCAAAGCCTCCCAAAACCGCATCTTCTCCTCCCCCTCCGATCCCACTTGCGGCGCATAAGCACTACACACGTTCAGGATAAACCCCCGAACGACCAACTTAATAGTCATCAACCTATCGTTGATCCTCTTCACCTCCACTACCTGACCTCTAATCTCTTCATCTACTAAGATGCCAACTCCATTCCTACGCCTGTCGCTCCCAGAGTACCACAGCTTGTAACCATCCACATACCTAGCCTTGGACCCTACCCACTTGGTCTCTTGGACACACGCAATGTTGATCCTCCTCTTCCTAAGAATCTTCACAAGCTCTATGGACTTACCCTGAAGGGTCCCTATATTCCAAGACCCAACCCTCAGCCTACCGTCGCGCCCTCCACTACCCCCCCCCCCGGCCAAACCTTAGCCCCCCCTCCCACTCCCGCCCTCTCCTCATCCCCCGCCCCCACCACGGCCCCACTCCCCAACCCCCTCGGACATGACCCTAACCACCCATTACCGCCCACAGCCACAACTACACGAAAGTATAGGAAAATATACAGATATACACGGTGGTAGTATCAAAGCAGCAGCAAGGAGATACAAGGCGCACACAAATTCAAAGGAATACTCCCGAAACAAAACTAAACTCAATTAGGGGGCAAACACCACCGGACTCAACACCCACCGCCCCAAATACAGGTTCCCAGCCAATACCCAATCCCAAGCAGTGGAAGAAACGACCACAGCAACAGCAACAACAGACAATGTCCACAAATTCCACGCAAGTCAAGGTACAGGGGCTACTACTAGCATAATACTAAATAAAATGGAATATGAAATAATGAAATAATGGAATAAAATGGAATATGAAATAATGAAACAAAATGGAATATGAAATAACGAAAATAATAAAGGTTAGAAGTCACCGGATTATGCTTGGAGCTGCGGCTGCTGGAGACGGAGCGGCGGGTGGAGACCGGGCGGCGGCTGGCTGAAGGCCGAGGTGGGGGGAGGGCTGGTGTGCCCCGCTGGGGGGGTTACGGACAGGACAGGTAGGGGGGGTATGCACAGTGGGGACCCTGAACCCGGAGGGTTGGCGCCGAAGGGTGGCGGGGAGTGGCGGTCGGCGCCGGAGGGTGGCGGCGAAGGGGGGACGGCGCCGGAGACCGGAGGTCGGGGCCGGCGGTCGGGTCGGGTCGGCGCCGAAGGTCAGCGACGGCGCCGGGGACAGGGGACCGGTGCGAGAGAGAGGGAGAGAGAGTAGGGAGAGAGAGACAGAGATAAAGAGAGCCGTTAGAGAGAGAGAGCCGTTAGGGCGGCGCCGGGGGCCGAAGGTCGGGTCGGGTCGGCGGCGACGGGGGCCGGTGACCGGTTCGAGCGAGAGAGAGGGTAGGGAGGAAGAGAGAGAGCCGTTAGCTTCAGAAGTAAGCAGGACTAAATATTAACACCGATTTACTAATTTCTTGCATTTGCCTTAATTTATAATGGAAATAGGCTTTGGGATGGTAATGGCAGAATGAAGGAGCGGCAGTAATATAAAAAATAAATTGTGTTTCTCTAGGAAAAAGTCCACAAATATAAATTTCCCCTCTTCCCTGTCTGTTCATCACCCTCCTTCTTCATGGGAAAGAACCAAACAGACTACAATCCCTCCCCAACACTCCACCCCCAACTTATTCTTCTTAAAAGAAAAACAAGATAGCCTCTAACCCCACCCTACCTCCCCTTTGATTCTACTTCTTCTTTAGAAAAAGGTAATCAACCTTTTCCACCTCTGCCATCATTGTCTAATCTGCCACAATTAAGGGAGCCCCCAACAGCAAGGGTGATCCTCTACAACCACAAACACTGCAGTGATAGGCATCCACTACCACCAAAGCGAAAGGATTCTTCTTCTGTCTTTTCCAAGTGTAACCTTCGTCCAAAGCATCCTCTATCATTAGAGCCCTTTCCCATTCCCCCACGTCTTCTCCCCTTCTTCCCTGAACAAACATATTTTTTAGAATCTTCTGTCCTAGTTCACTCTCAATGGAAATCATGGTTGAAGCTCTTTTAATTGAGATGTTGCAGGTGTTGAGTTTATCTGGTGGTGGTTGATTATGCCTACAAAAAGCTGGAGCTGGACTGGTCCGGTGGTTATGCCGGTGGTGGTAGTAGTGTTTGTACTGCCACGATTGAGTGTGGAAAAAAACAAAACACTTCAGCTCATTGTAAGCCATTTACAAGCTTAAATTGAAAGTGAAATGCTATACATGCTATGCTACGCTACATTCACAAGACAAATTCCTGCCCAATTAAGGTGTCTATCTGGACATTAGAAAAATTGAAAAGGGGTAGAACCCCGACCAACCTGTTAAGGGCTTGAACCGGACAACCCGGTCCACGACCAACAGGCTCCACACGTAACAATCCCGGTCGCCTTGTTGACATGTCTAATTGAAATATAATTAAGAGATGGAGAATGAATGACCACTTCTCTGAATTTTTCTGCACTCTTAAATACAACAAGCATGGGAGGTACATAAGCTTTATTGCTATACAAGGTCAGAACAAATCAATCATTATTACACTGGAGAGTACATAAAAAGGAGGATGGGGAAACATAGCACATAAGGTGTCAAAATTCATTAACGTGCCAGAGAAAGTGCAGGAATCTCAGACAGCAGTGATGCCCAAGTTAAACAAATCCTTCAAAGAGGCTTGCTCCAACAATAGGTGGACAACAGAAGCTCTGAAGAAAGGCACATGTACAAGCAAAAAATGGCGACATAAGAATCATCGAAGGTTCAGAGGCAGCAGAAAAGGACCTTCTAAGAAAATGCATAGTCGGCAAGTTTCAGACAACACAAGAAGCACCAGCTGTAAATGATGTGAGAAGATGGGCCGGCAATAATTGGCGGTCAGTCTTTGGGGTGAGTGTCTATGCAATGAACGATGGACAATTCCTCTTTGAACTCCCTTCAAGAAAAGTCACAGAGCATATCCAATCTGGAGAGTGGATCTGGAAAAAGATGAGGTTGAAATTGGAGTGGTGGAATCCAACCACCGGATGCTGGATGGAGGAGATACGGAGGGACTGGGTATGGATAAGGATCCTAGGGTTACCGTAGAGCATGTGGTCGAACAATATGTTCGAACAGATCGGTGACCAGTGTGGACGATTCATCAAAGCAGAGGAGGAAACATCTCTTAAAAATCATCTCCATTGTGCTTGCATCAAGGTTCGCGGAGACGGGAAGAAAGTGCCGACAGAAATATAGATGGCCAGCGATGACTATGTTTACACAATTCCGATATAGGTGGAAACACCGGTCACTGTCAGACTGGAGAAAGAAAAGCCAGAGGAGGAAAGCATCGATCCAGTGGATAATGAGAAGTTGGAAACCCTAAACCTGGTGGAAAAAGAAGTAGCTAATTTAAAGGTGGGGCACGTGGGCAAAGCTAAGAGTGGAGGAAATTAAAATTACAAAACACGTGAAAAGCAGTCGAAGGAAAAGGAGTCACTTTGGGGTGTGGCAGGTTCTATTAAAAAGAGTTGAGCATAAGGGCCAAAATTTTAGCCCAATAGTTTCTCATCAGCAAAGAACTATTGAAAAGGCCCAAAAGCAAGATATTATTGGCATACAGATACAAGCAAACATCTGAAGCTCTCAAAAGAATATTCTCTCTGTAGAAATAGCGACACAACATAAGGAGAAGCTGACCCATCAAAGTGCAGAATCAATGATGGCGAACCAACTAACTCATAAAGAAGCAGTAGAATGTAAAGACATGCATGTAACAGCGAAGGTCAATACATCAGATCGAGTAAAGGAGGATGTAATTCCCCTGAACATACAACTGTCAACAGATAACAGTTCTCCAGTTGAAGAAACCACATGAGAGTTCAGTGCTGAGGAATGGATCCAGCAGTATATAATCCTATACCAACTTAGTTCAGAGTTGGGAGTCGATTTCAAAGGTAGTGAAGAAAAGGCAAAGGAGCAATTCATGAAGGTGGATAACAAGTAGTCACAACAAGGCAGCCCAAAACAAAAAAAAAAAGGGGGGGGGGGGGATATATAACATAAAAGGCTTAGAACTTGACATTAAATTTTGGAGTTTTGTGTCCAGGAGCAAAGCAGGATATCTGGCAATTAAAGATCAATGAGCATGAAGGTGGTGACATGGAATGTGAGGAGGTTAAATTGTGGTAGAAAGAGGGTACTCATTAGGAATATAATAAAGGAGTGGAAGGCTGACATAGTGTGTTTACTGGAGACAAAATTGAAAGGGGACATTACAGAAGCTGTGTGGGAGATATGGCGAAATAAGTGGCTAGATTATGTCCAATGGGAGGCTAGCGGAACAAGAGAGGGTATTGTCATAATATGGGACAAGAGGGACTGTGAGGGAAAGCTTAGCAGTGTCGGCATGTACTCTGTATCTTGCAGTTTGGTGGGGAAAAGACAAGCTTTCAAATGGCATCTTACAGGAATATATGCTCCAATAATAGGCAGGAAACGGAAGAAACTTGGAGTGAGATGGAGCAGCTAGGTGTCTAATGACAGGACCTTGGATCTTGTATGGGGATTCCAATACAACTAGGGATCCATCTGAAAAGAAGAACTGCAGAAGAATTAATAAAGCCATGATGGATTTTTCAGAATTTACTGAAGATATGGAGCTAGTAGACTTGGATCCGAAAGTGGGAAAATACACATGGACGAAAGGAGATAGACATGAAAGTGCAGCAACGTTGGATAGAGTTCTTATCTCAAATGAAATGGATGAGAACTTCAGATACATAAAGCAGCGAACTGTTTGAACGTTGGATAGAGTTCTCATCGCATTGCTTTCTGTTGAACTCTTTGCGTTGGACCATTTTGGTGTAACCACTGTCTAAAGATTAATTACCTTTGTTATTGACAATTTTATATTTCCTTTTATCTCCTTCACCTATACGCTACACCTGGACTGACCGGCAGCTTCTGACGCCGGCGACGGCGTCGATTGAGCCGGAAAAGGTAAGGTCGAACCTCCCTCCCACCCCAGATCTCCCTCTCCCCCCTGTTTCCTCCATATACTTGCCCCCCACCCTCAATTCCCTTCATGTCCCGTCGCTGCGGTCGCCAGCGGATTTAGGGTCCCCGCCAGCTCGACTTTCGGCAACAGGGAAGGGTTTCATCTGCGGCAAAAAAGGTAGGTCAAACAAGTGGTTCGAGGTCAGCAGACGTCCAGATCCTAGCAAGACCCGGAAGCCTCTCCGACGTTACTCCGGTGATTTTTCGGCGGCACTTCGGAGACGTACCAGCAGTCTTTTTACCAGCTACCTTATTTCGGCAACAAACTTTTGACACCAAATCGACGGAACCAACGGCTAGCAGGCGTACCGGTGACATCTAAACTTTTATTCATTTAGCTACTTCATACAGTTTTTGACTCCTTTATATTATTTTGTTTCTGTTTCCCTTTTTCTGCGTCGTTTCCTGTTGCTTGTGTATGTAGTGGTGTCTGGCTGCTTTGTTTGGAGAGTGTTGTTGAGTTGTGTTCTGGATTATTACATCGCTCGAGTTAGTTATAACTTGTGGGATAGACTTTTTCCTTGTTTACTCCTTCTACTTTGCTTGTGCCTTCTATTTCTTGTTGTTGCTTTATTACTATCGTTGCTTGTGCCTTCTATTTCTTATTGTTGCTTTATTACTATTGTTGTTCGTTTTCTTGTGGAGTTGTGGTTGTGGGCTTTGATGGTAGGATAGGGTCATGTCCGAGGGGGTTAGGGAGGGGGGCTGGTTTGGGGGTGGGGGAGGAGGGAAGGGCGGGCGGGGGAGTGGGGGCACGATCTGGCGTTAGGGGTAGTAGAGGAAGACATGTTGCTAGAGTTGACAGGCTGAAGGTTGGGTCTTGGAATATAGGGACTCTTCATGGTAAGTCTATAGAGCTGGTGAAGATTCTTAGAAAGAGGAGGATCAATATTGCGTGTGCAGGAGACTAAGTGGGTAGGGTCTAAGGCTAGGAATGTAGATGGGTACAAGTTATGGTACTCTGGTAGCGAGAGGCGAAGGAATTGAGTTGGCATCTTAGTGGATGAAGAGCTTAGAGGTCAGGTAGTGGAGGTTAGGAGGATCAGCGATAGGTTGATGACTGTTAAGTTGGTCATTGGGGGGTTTACCCTGAACGTGTGTAGTGTTTATGCGCCGCAGGTGGGCTTGAGCGGGGAGGTTTGATCTCAGACATAATCTTTTTTTATCATTAATAGTAGATTCAGGGATCATCCGTTAGAGAGGTTTGATCTCAAATTTAGTCAGTCGAGAGTAGCAAGCTCAGAGTTCAGACATTGATATGAGTAGATTTAGTTAATCAGCTTCAGTATCATCAGTTTCCGAGATCACTCGCTAGATAGGACTGATCTCAACTTCAGTACTCAATTATCGATATCAGAAGATTCAGTTGTTCAGTATCTCAGTATTAGTAGGGCGCTCAGATGTTAGTAAAATAGTATCCGAGTTTCAGTACTTCGAGTTGCGATGTTTTCAGTAATGGTTTGTGCATTCATGGATATGTCCTAATTCAGTATTCTCATGATTATTCAGCTAAGAAATTGTTCATGCATAAGCCCTTGCATTTACCCTTACCCCATCTTCATACTCAGTACATTCCCGTACTGATGCATTTGCGCTATGGTGTTTTATTTGACACCATAGGTTTAGAGGCACGAGATCCAGAGTACCCCCAGCAGCTCAGTCCCAGTCAACAGCAGTAGACGTAGCCGTGAGTCCTCTTCATTCGAGGATGATCCTTATTTTATTATCGTATCAGATTTCGTTTACTTTCAGTAGACGGAGTTAGTTGGGGACATGTCCCATCAACTTCACAGTTCAGACAGTTTAGAGGCTTTTCGGACAGATGTATCAGCATTCAGTTTTCAGTTTTGAGTATTCTAGACGTTTTGAATCTTATGGCCAGTTTTTGCCAGTTTTCCGCATTTACTACAGATATTATGCAGTGCTAAGGTATAGATATCAGTAGAGGGTTAGCTTGTGGCCCTTCAGGATCATGAGCACCATGTGACGTTCCGGTTCTAGAAAATCGGGTCGTTACAGGAAGGCTTTGTTTGAGGTGGTGAGAGTGCCTAGTTCTGAGAAGATTGTTGTAGCAGGAGACTTCAATGGGCACATTGGGGCGTTTCCAAAAGGCTTAGGCGATATGCATGGTGGTTTTGGTTTTGGGGAGAGGAATGAAGAGAGAGCTGCTCCGTTGGATTTTGCGAGGTCATTTGGGTTGGTTGTGGTGAATTCGAGCTTCCCGAAGAAGGACGATCACCTGATCACCTTCTGAAGCGCGATAGCCAAGACCCAAATTGACTTTTTGCTGCTTAAGAAAGGGGATAGGGTGTTGTGTAAGGACTGTAAAGTCATTCCGAGTGAGAATCTTTCGACTCAACATAGGCGTTTGGTAATGGACTTGCGTATTAAGAAAGATAAAGAAGAGAAGGCGTGAGGAGGGTAGACCTAGAATTAAGTGGGGCAGCTTAGCGCCGGCGACTGCACGGGAGATAGAGGAGAATGTGGAGGGAATAGGGGTGTGGAAGTGTAAGGGAGGCGTGGATGATATGTGGGATAGGGTGGCTAGGTGCATTAAGGAGACTGCTAGTGAGGTGTTGGGTATTTTGATGTAGTGTGCGCTATCTCAAAGTACCTTTAGCCTTCCTCTGCACTTCAGGTTAAATGTCTCCCTATTTTTTCGGTATTGTATAATGGAGAATATATCTGGTATTTCTAGAGCCTTGGAGTTGATTGTGATTCTCTTTCTAGGGATTGGGCTGGTCACTATCAGGGGGATTGTTGGTGGAATGAAGAAGTTAAGAAGAAAGTGGAGACGAAGAAGGGGGCGTATGCAAAGTTGATTGAGAGTAAGGATAAAGAGGGGAAGCGGTTTAATAGGGAGGAGTACAAGATATCTAGGAAGAAGGATAATATGGAAACCCAAGATACCCTACAAAGTCAATTGTTTTATTTGGCTTTTGGCCAAAGAGGTAGTCCTAACACACAAAAAATTGGGCAAAAAGGGTCATCAATTAGCCTCTAGGTGTTTTCTTTGTAGGGAACAAGCGGAAACAATCAACCATTTTTTTGCATTGTAAATAGACAGACCAGATGTGGAGGACGTTCATTAGCATGAAAGGGATCAGGTGGGCAAATCTTGGAAGCATAGCAGATGTAATAAGATGCTGGAATATAGATGGCAATGTGAATAGGAAGGAAAAGAGATGGAAGATTGTCCCAACTTGCATTTGGACAATTTGGACCGAAAGAAACAAGAAGAGCTTTGAGGGGATGCAAAGCAGTTTACAATCTTTCAATATGAATTGTTTAGGTTTTTTTAATTTTTGGTGTGAGCAAAAACTATTAGCTCAAACAAAAGATATTTTTGATGCTTTAGACTTTTTGTGAGCACAGATGTAAATGACAAGATGTAAGTTGTCATACTTTTGAAGGGGGACCTACACCTTTGGTGGTAGTATACCTGTGGATATATAGAAGTAATGTTACCAGAATCAAGAAAAAAAAAATTAACATTCTAAACAAACAACCCCTTCAACTATTCCATGAAAAGATATAATATAATAAGGCAGCATAAAAATTATAGAAACTAAAACCAATGTACTAGGATATGCTTCGGTGGTTTAGAGTTTCTTGGGTTATGCCAAGATCTGTGAAAGATTTAATGTTTTGTTGAAGAAGCGGGAATAGAAGGAAGAGGCATATGGCATGGAGTTTGGTCCCTCTTGCGTTGATGTGGGTTAATTGGAATGAAAGGAATAGGGGAGCTTTTGAGGGGGTAAAGTCAAGTTTTTCTCAAGTGAGGAATAGCCTTCATTCTCTTATTTTCTTCTGGTACACTCATAAAACCCCTAGTTGTATAGAAGAATGGGTGGACTTTGTAAAGAATCAGATTTTGTAGATTCTTTACCTTATGGTTTTGTTTTTTGCAAATGGCCATCTCGGCCTTGTTTATGAATGGAATACACTTACCTTATCAAAAAAAAATATATATTTGTGTCCCGCGCTAATATTGATTGTGAGACTCCAAATTGTTTCAATAATGCACACGTTTCCAATGTATATGTGAAAGAGTCCTACATCGATCTTTTAAGGGATGGGTCGTCTCTTTAATATGGCTTGGACAATCCTCACTCTTGAACTAGCTTTTGAGTTTGAGTTAGGCCTAAGATTTATTTCTTTACATGGTATCATACCAAGACCCATTCTGATTATCATTTTCCATGTTGGGACCTCATATTAAATTTCTCATGCACAAGACAACACGCCCTTAGCATGATGCGGTGTGAAGAGTCTCCCATCGGCCCTTTTTAAGGGATAGGTGATCTCTTTAATATGGCCTGCGCAATCCTCACCTCATGCGCTATTTTTTGGGGTTGAGTTAGGTCAAAGATATATTTCTTTACCGTATATTAATAGAAATCCTCTCACTATGTCAAATGATGACCTGGATACTAAGCTCAGTTATCTAAATAGGTTTCAGATGCATCGATCTCTCACTTCCCTCCTATCTCATTAAACCATAAATGCTTGTTAATTACCTTTAGTGTTATTAAGAGAAATTACTATCACTTAGCAAACAACTTTAAAGAAGTGTGTGTTTTGGATGTAGATCCTCTTCATTTTCCCCAAATTTTTGCTTGGATGGAAGATGTGTGTCATAGTTTATAATCAATGCATGAGATTTAATTAAATAAAATAAAATCCAAATCATGATTAAAATACTTAATTACTTTCATAATGTTACTTTCTCAAAAAAAAAGTACTTAATTTCTTTCTTATATTTGCTCCCAATATATTTTTCCAATCCCATAATTCTAGTTGTATATTTTGTCATTCCTAAATATATTTTGAAAATCATCTTTTTGCTTTGAGTAATTTTTTGTCGAGCATCATTATTTTTAAAAATACTATTTTGTAAAGTTCTTTATTTGTATTATCATAAGTTGAAGTTTATCTTTATATTTTCTATTATTGAATGTGAATAGGAGCAAATATAATGCACAGCAAAAAATTTGAAAGATTATCATGGCCATAATCATATTAGAAAAGGTCCCAAAAAATAATAATAATAATGCACAGCCAAAATTTACTCAAAGCTGAGAAAGAAAAGTTTGAAAGAGTAATATACAATTAAAATTATGGGATTGTAAAAATATTTTGGGATCAAATGCATGAAATGGAGGGCTCGCTTCAGGAGGCTTGTATGATAAGAAGGTGCCAGAAAGGTAAGTTCTACAGAGTGGCAATCCGACCGGCTATGTTGTATAGAGCGGAGTGTTAGCCAGTTAAGAACTACCATATTCAAAAGTTAAAGGTGGCGGAAATGAGGATGTTTTGATGGATGTGTGGACTTACCATGAGGGATAGGGTTAGAAATGAGATTGTTCGAGAGAAGGTGGAATGGCTTCGGTGGAGGACAAGATGTGGGAAGTAAGGTTCTGATGGTTCAGGATGTGATAAGGAGGGGCACGGATGCTTCAGTGAGGAGGTGTGAGAGAGGTGTGAAAGAGGTGTGAGAGGAAGGCTTTGGATGATTTTAGGCGGGGTAGAAGCCGAATAAATATTGCAGAGAGGTGATAAGGCATGACATGGAACAGTTACAGCTTACGAACGACATGACCCTTGATAGAAAGGTGTGGAGGACATGGATTAGGGTAGAGGGTTAGTAGGTAGGAGTACGTCCATAATAGTAGGAAAAAGTGCTTTGTTTGTATCTGTGCATGTAGTTTCTTGTAATCTCTTATTTGTGGTATGTTTGTGATGTCTATGATTTTGAATAGCTAGTTTATCGTATTACATTGTGGGCGTCGTATTTCCTTTATTATCTAGCGGTGTGCTATCCCTTTTTGTTATTTGCTTTTATGTTTTGTTATACTGTTCTCTGTGTTAAGTCGGGGATCAGTCGGAAACAGCCTCTCTGCTTTATATGAGATAGTGGTATGGACTGCGTACACTTTATCACCTCTCCCCCAACCCTACTTTGTGGGAATACACTGGGTATGTTGTTATTGTAGTAATCACGGTTAAGTCTTTGATTTATTTAATTAATCTCACCCATTGATTATAAACTATAACATGTGTCCTCCATATAAGAAAGAACTAGGGAAAATGGAGAGGAGCAAAATTTGTGTGGTTCAACCAATAATTGTAAAGTGAGGTTGCGATAAGCCATTGTTTCTTAAAAAGGTACTAAAAGATGTGATAATAAAAGGGAAATTAACCTGTTATTTGATTACTAGAATTTCATTTGGATATGCTTTAGTGTTCTCTATATTATCTTCTATGTTGCTCAACCCGATACAGGTGCGCATCTAGAGGTTGGATCCTTCATGATCTGAAATTTTAAGATTTGGGGGTACGAATCCAATTATGGATACAGGTGCGGGATTTGCTAAAAAAATTCAAATATCTAAACATAGAGTATGTATAAATTTTGAGACACTGTGGAGAAAACATACAAGGTAATCCAAGGAGAAAATATTGATCAAGAGGAGAATCCGAAAAGGAGATAAAAGGAAAAGGATTGACATAGAAATTTATATATACAAGTTATTCCATTTTCTTCAATTTTACTTTAGCTTTTGTTTTGACTCCGGAAATCATAGGTATTTGCCCCAAATTAGTCTGCCAATTATGGTCAAATTACCCAAAACCGGTTGACTAAATTCGGAAAGGATCCACATCCACACCGGCACACCCATGTCTTGTTGACATCGGTGCGGCACCGAAAGTGAAGAATCCGAGCAACTTAGATTTTCTTTATTTGTTGCTTCTGTTTGCAATGGTTCTTCGGCTATTATTTTTCTTGATTTGCTTCTCTATTGTCGTTTTTTGTTCTTCAGTGTGACTCTTTTCTTTCCTTCTTCCTCTTCCATGTGCAAGTCTTCTACTTCCTGCCACTTCTATTGTTCGACTTCTATTCTACTTCTCACTTATCTCTCTTGCAGGCAATAATTCTTTTCTCCTTTTTGGTTTTCTATTTAGCTTTTATTCTCCAGTTC
Source organism: Capsicum annuum (assembly GCF_002878395.1). NCBI lineage: Eukaryota > Viridiplantae > Streptophyta > Magnoliopsida > Solanales > Solanaceae > Capsicum > Capsicum annuum. The sequence continues at coordinate 160,693,402 of NC_061119.1, forward strand.
GTGTTATAAGCTGAATGTAAGGAAAACCAAAAAGTCCCGCAAGTAAATACTAAAGCAGTTAATATTAAAAAAATGTTGCAAATCAGTTTTTAAAAGGCATGGACGTGAGTCAAGGACATTTATACCTAGCACTGGACAAGGCGTAAGCCCCATGAATTTTAATTTACTAATTATAAATAAGCAAAACAAGATAAATTACAGAAGCTGCGCCGAATAAATACAAAATAGTAGAAAATTCAAAAAAAAGAACCAGAGAATATAAGGAGTAAACACAAGTATCTGTACTGATATAAGTGTAATGCAAAAGTATAGCAACTAATTACAAAGCAATGTCCGGGCAACCAACAGTTGAAACTTTAACACAGATTACATACAAAGCAGTAACAACATCATAGCTATTCTAGAAATTGGGAGTATTAATACAAATACCTGTACTAATATAAGTGTAATGCAAAAATATAGTAACTGATTATGTACAAAAATACATCCTACTTCTAGACGCAGATATGATGATTTAGATGACGAGATGGGTGGAGAACTTGGTCTTCAATGTTGTAGCAGTAATGATTTTGCTTTGTATATTTCTCAAGATAGGGAAAGCATTAGAGATGCAACTGGACAACAACTTTTAGCATGGTGGAATACCTGTACCAGACAATTTCCAAAACTTTCAAGGGTGGTTCGAGATGTGCTATCAACTCAAGCTTCTACAGTTGCTTCGGGGCAAGCATTTAGCGCAGGAAGATTTATGTTTGGAGATCATCGATATTCGTTAGCAAAGCATAGTTTGGAGATTTCGGTACTATTTAGAGATTGGATCAATGCCAAACGAAGAAATTTGGGCTCCCAAAATTACCGTCCCAAATTGAAGATAAAATAGATGAAATATTTGAGGAAAATAGTGATGACGGAATGGAAGCAATGGAGGAGCAAGGAAAATGACCAATTCCGAAAAATTTATCCGCCAAAGAAATAGATAAGTTATGCCAAAAATATTGTGGATGTTATACATATTAATAAGATTCTAGAGTAGAGATCTAATTCAAACAGAACCCTTCCTAGAAGGTGGTTGCGTAAATTTGATTTTATTTTAATATTTGTAATAAATGTACAACGTACGAAATTTGAATAAATATAAAGGCTATTCACCTTAATTTTATTTTAAAATTTGTGTTTTGTTTGATGCAATTATCTTAGGTAAAATTACAAAGTTTATATTTGTAACTTTGAAGTTATGGGGAAAAAAAAGTTTAATACTTTTAACTTTATAAAGTTACGAAAATTTTTAACTTTATAACTTAAAATTATATAAATATAATTTAACTTATTAAAAATGTTATATTAACTTAAAGATATATTTAAGTTTAAGATATATTAAAAAAATGTTATATTTATTAACTTAAACTTAAAGATATATTTTTAAGTTAAAGTTTTAAACTTTTTAAGATATATTAAACTTAAACTTAAACTTAAACTTATTAAAAAAAGTTAATAAAAAAATGTTATATTAATATATTATATTAATAAAATATAAGTTATCTAATATAAGTTAATTATATAATATAATTTAAATTTAACAAAAAACGTGAAGCACAGGTCGTCTTTTCGTTGTGCCGGTACCGGTTCCGGTTAAACCGATCCGGTGGCACCGATTCCGAGCCGTTGCCACCCTTAATCGCCATACACATACAAGACCACAAACACTAGTGATACAAATAAAATAATCCAACACCAACAAATAGCAATTCAAAAACTGTAAAAGCAGAAAAAAAAAAAGATAACAGAAATCAAATCACATAAGAGTAAATAAAGATATTGAATTTGCAGCTCCAAAAAACTTTACCACTGAAGTAGCAAATGGATAAGTAGGAGTGATAGTGAAGTTAATGTCAGGCACGAGTGCCGAAATATGTCATAAACCACTTCTGGAACCACCTTTTCCCTTCGGTGATCCTTACGGTCGTCGGAAATCATCACTATTTTATTTCTTTCTCAAACCTTCTTCTAGAAATGGAAGATTGTATTTGTTTTGCAGTTGGCTTTAAGTCTTTTGATATCAACCGAATCATGGGGACAGCAGGGGAATGGTATGAATGGACAGAAAGGAGCAGAAATGCTATCACTAAAACTTCCTTCAGCAAGAGATCGATGATCTGGATCATCCAAGTACTAAGGGAGGCATCTAAGACGAAGGGGAATGTGGTCATAAGGTGGAAGAAAACAAAGAATCTTTCTGAGATCTTCTGTGCTAGAAATTTTAACAAGCCTGGGAGATATATTAGCTTGATAAATGTGAGGGGAAGAAGAAAGTCAGTCAAAATCATCCCAGAAATGACTTTTAACTCCGGTTGGGGGTTCATGGCAGAGAAGATGGGTAGATTTATATTTACCCAAAAGGTGGAGGAGAGAATGGGGAGGAGAACAGATTTAAACAGAGACTAGTAGACGATATTATTCCTTACACAAAAGCCCACAGAAGTAGCAAATGGATAAATAGAAGTGATAGTAAAGTTAATGTAGAACCAGCATTGATGGCGGATGGTCCCATTCACATTGATGACAACACCAGCACAATAAGCGAGGTATTGAAAAGGTGTTACTGGGTTTCTTTGAAGTGAGGGATAAAATCTACCCTACTTTGCCAGAAATCCAGAGATGGACAAGCAGGATCTAGAAAATCAATCATGAATTAAACATTTATGAAATGGGGGAAGGAAGATTCCTCTCTTCGAATTGCGAGCAAGAATACAACAAAAAATGTGATAGCTAGAGATTGGACTCGAAACGAGATTTTTCTCCGACTAAAATAGTGGAGTCCGACATCAGGCATAGTGGGAGAGGGAGATAGGCCCACCACAACCTGGACTCAGATTGTGGGTCTTCCTCTACACCTCTGGTCGGATATTGTTTTTATTGGATTGAAATAGAGGAGGAGAAGAAGCTTCGAAACTATCTTAAATGGGCAAAAATTCGTGTGCAAGATGGTTCAAAAATCCCTAAGGTGTCCATCAAAAGTGCCAGAATAACTGTTGTCTTACAGTTGTGGACTGAAACGCCGGCGAGGCTTCACATCGAAGAAAACAAAGGACCCAATCCTTTGGTCCAGCAGACATCGGGAGAAGATGGAGTGGCTTCGGTGGAGGACAAAATGCGAGAAGTGAGGTTACGTTGGTTCGGGCACGTGATGAGGAGGGGCTCTGATACTCCAATGCGGAGGTGTGAGACACTGGCTATGGATAGTTTTAGGCAGGGTAGAGGTAGGCCGAAGAAATATTGGAGGGAGGTGATTAGGCATGATATGGAGCAGTTGCAGCTTACGGAGGACATGACCCTTGATAGGAAAGTCTGGAGGATGCGGATTAGGGTAGAGATTTAGGGGGTGGGAGTGCGCCGGTAACCGTAGGGGAACGTTCTTTTATGTGTCTGATGTTTCTTGTTCGTGGTGTTGAGTGTTGTCTATGGCTTAGGATAGATAGTTTTTAGTATTATCTTGTGGCTAGCAGTGTTAGTTTATTTTTGCATACTGTGCGAGTTTATATGCATATATGTTTTGTGTTTGTTATACTGTTGTCGGTTTTATGCCGAGGGTCTATCAGATACAGCCTCTCTACTTCACCTAAGGTAGTGGTGTGATTTGCGTACACTTTACCCTCCCCAGACTCCACTAGGTAGGAATACACTGGGTATGTTGTTGTATAATAAAGGGAAACCTGCAATTAACAGAATTAAGTCATATGCTTCTGATTTTGCCAGTACAAGTGAATTTCAAAATTTCTCAAAGACAGGCGGGTCGGGTTCTGTCTGAAAGCAAAACTGGCCTAATCTCTTATGAAATAGAAGCCCAATTTCATTTAAAGAAAACTCCAGCGAAAAGGAAAAGTGGACACGTGAGGAGCATGTGTCTTTTTAAAGACTTAAATGATCTAAAATTAAAGGCTTCTAATTCACCGAGGTCATTCGGCGACTGGGAAAACAGAGTGCAACAACTTGACACCTCCAGCACGCCAAAGAAGGCTATCAAAGAAGGCTATCAGAAGGGGAGATTCAAACATGCAAACGAAGGCAGTAACCTAACTCCAGAGATCGTAAATAAATTATCCACATAAGAGAGAGTTGATGATATAGGAGTTCGTGATTCACAAAAAACAAAAAGGGATCAACAAATTCAACCAATAATCGACGCAAAACTTGTGAATATTCAATTACCCAGCATACAAGAAGTAGCAAAAATTGAAGCTTCAAACTGGGTAAACTCCCACATCTTATAGTGAGCAACACCTATAGGGTAGGTTTTGAGAAAGAAACACTAGCTCTTCTCGTGAGAATTGGTGAAAGGAAAGTTGCTTTAGATAAAAATTGTAAAGCGAAGACAACTATAACCCCAAAAAGTAGAGGAATTGGGAAGAATGAGTTAAAAAAATCTAAAATCACGCCTGAATAAAGAAGTAGAAAGGGTCATGAACGAGGGAAAAAATTTACCTTTGACTTATAAATGAAAATCAAATTAATCACTTGGAATGTGAAGGGGCTCAATAGACGGAGCAGCAGAGTAATGATCAAAAGTTTATTTCAGAAATGGAAGGCTGACATCTATTGCTTGCAAGAAACAAAAATTCATACAGGAATAGAAAACATAGCCAAAGAGCTCCAGTCATGCAGATGGATGAAATGTGGGTATATGGAGGCAAAAGGTAGCAAAGGGGGAATTTTGATCATGTGGGGTAGTAGGAACTAGAGGGGGACTCAGGTCGAGATGGGCCAGCATTTCATAACTTATGAATTTGTCTCAACTCAAAACTCTTTCACCTGGCACTCAACAGGAGTGTATGCTCCACACACCAGAGAAGAGAAATTAGTTGCTGGGAAGAGATATTTGCAATTAAAAAGTATGTGGGGGGCCTTGGGTGGCATGTAGTGATTTCAACACAATCAGAAATATGGGGAAAGAAAAGGTGCCATAGAATCACTAATGTAATTTTACAAGGTGGATTGAAGAAATGAAACTGCATAATCCTCACATGAGTAGAGGAAAATTCACATGGTTCAGGGGAGTCAATCATTCTAGTGCAACCAGACTCGATAGATTTTTGTTCTCTATGGAGTGGGAGGAAAGCTTTAGGATAGTTTTAAGAACATTAGATAAAAGTTGATGCCCAGAGTCTGATCATTGTACTGTCATGGAGATTGGGAACAGAAAATATCAAACTTTGGGAACAGAAAATATCAAACTTTAAGTTTGAAAATTAGTCGTTAAAACTAGAGGGTTTCAAAGAACTGGTGCAGTCATGGTGGAATGAATTCTCTGTGGAAGGTTGTCCAGACTACAAGTTGAACTACAAGCTAAATGTTAAACTCAGAATGCTCAAACAAAATCTGAAACATTGGAGCAGAACCACCTTTGGGGAAATGACCAACAAAAAGAACAGTTTACTAGAGGAACTGGCAGAAATTGATGTAGAAACCTATCGGGGAAGAAATGATGGTATGAGCTACCATTGTAGTTGAATTGAAAGATATGGCTCAAAATGAGGAGACAAAATGGAGACAGAAATACAAAGTGTTGTGGTTAAAGCAGGGGGACAACAACACAAAGTTCTTCCAAAGAATGGCCACTGCTCAGAAGATTCAACATTATTGACAAATTAGTGGTTAGAGGAGAAGATTGTAGAACCTGATGAAATTAAGATAACTATGGTTGAGTTTTATAAAAGAATTTACCTAGAGCCAGAAAGTTGGAGGCCAGGTATTGACATGATAGATTGCTCGACCATACCACAGGAGGAACAAGATTGGCTTCAAAGACCTTCTCTGAAGAAGAGGTGCTGAATGTAATCAAGCTATGTGATGGAGACAAAGCTCCGAGCCCAGATGGATTGACAATGAGTTTATTCAAGGTTTGTTGGGACACTGTGAAGGTGGATCTACTGGAAGCTGTTTATAATTTCCATCAGAAAGAGTTAATTTGAGAAGTCTTTCAATGCCACCTTCATGCCTTAATACCGAAGAAAGATGGAGCTGAGGAGCTTAAGGATTTCCGACCTATCAGTCTGTATGAAGTGTCCACAAGATACTTTTCAAGCTTATTACTGAAACATTGAAGTTATGGGGAAACTAGTAAATGAACACCGAATGGCTTTTCTAAAAGGCAGACAAATCAAGGATGCTACTCTCATAGCCAATGAATTAGTGGATTCCAGAGTGAAACAAAAAGCTTCAGGAATCTTATGCAAACTTGACCTAGAGAAGGCATATGACCATGTCAACTGGAAGTTTCTATTGAAGGTGATGAAAGACACGGGTTTTGGTAGAAAATGGGTCAACTGGACACGTTTTTGCATCTATTATACACGACAATAATGAAGGCTTATTTTTTTGTGGGTGGGTGGTTGGGGTGGGGGAGGGGAGGGTTGAGGCAGAGGATTCTTTATCATCTTTTATGTTTATCTTAACGATGGGGGGGCTCAACCACATGATTAGACGGCAAGGGAAAATGGTTCGTTAAAGGGATTCCAAGCTCAGTTGCAGGGACATAGAGATGATGAAAGGGGAGTCACACATCTGCTTTAGGCAGATGACTCACTAATATTTTTTGAAGTTGAAGTATCACAGATGAGGCATGTTACGGCTATCCTCAATATTTTGAAGGCATTTCTGGTCTTCATGTTAATTAGCAAAAGAGTTGTCTTTACACAGTGAACAAAGTTGATAATATAGAGATATTAGTGAACTAAGAGTGTGATGGACTGCTGGAAAGAGATGGGAAGAAGAGAATCAAAAGAGGACTGGTGAGAATAGATTCCTGCAAGCATCTGGTGGACATTATGGAAGGAGAGAAATGCAAGATGCTTTGAAGATAAACGCAACAAAATTTGAAAGATCAAAATGAACTGTCTTAGTCTTATATATTTTTGGTGTAAGCAGGATATAGAGGGGGATATAGAACTTTTTGTTGATTTAATAAGGAACTTGTAAAGCTCTATAGATTAGTTCCTGTGGCTTTCTGGTTTTTGCCCTATGGGATGTAAGTGCTCATTTTCATCATTGTTTGGATGATGAAATTTTGTGAATATACAGTTACCTTTTCCTAAAAAAAAAGAAATGCTTTGCCACTGGGCAACATCAAACTACTTTTATCTAAGATATTGTGCAGACTGTATCTAACCTGTAACTCTGGATAGCACATTTGCGTTGCACATGTTAGGCCATTATCCAGTGCGGAAATTGAACCATGATGATCTCCCTCAATTGTAAGAGCATTTGCTAGCTGAGAATTGAAGTTGCAGTACCATAACCTCCCTGAAAACCTTCAAGAAACTAGTGCAGTTATAATCATAATATATCTAGCACGTGCAAAGTCAAATTTAACACCGACTTAGAACTCAATGGTGAACCTTATTAGAGCTGACTAGACTTATTAAACTATTGGCGATCATATCCAATGACACTTGGCATAAACATAATGGTGTACAAATAAAATGACCAAGAACTTTAAGTGTCCCTAAAATTAAAGAGGAAATCAGTAATATTGGCAAGTACAAATGATACTTAAATGGCAATTGGCATAATACATAAATATGACCCTAAACTTGACACCAAATTACAACATTGACCTTAAACTTTGACAATGCACAAGTAGGCCCTTTAACTATACAAAACTTGAAAAAATAAACACTCCGATTTTGCAACTTACACGCGTGTACCTCACTTCCGCCTACATGGATTAGTCATCCACTCAGATGTTGCCATCTAATAAAAAAGATACATTATAACTATGACCTTTAACTTTGTCAGTGCACAAGTAGGCCCTTTAACAATACAAAAGCTGAACAAAAAAACCCTTCAATTCTAACTCCGATGCGCGTGGTCTTGAGTGTATACGCACATTTTGCCACATAGGATTGGAGTGTTTATTTGTTCAGGTTTTGTATAGTTAAAGGGCCTACTTGTGCATTGTCAAAGTTCAAGGTCAATGTTATAATTTGGTGTCAAGTTTAGGGTCATATTTATGTATTATGCCTAATTTGCTTAAGATTTGAAAAGATACTTATGTTACTCATGAGATATACAAGAACGTAGATTGTTGTAACATCCCGACCCTTCATTTTGAGTATTTGAATTGTGTTCCTCGATTTGAGACTTTCCATAGGTTCATAAGTGTTTTGGGACTTGTCGGGATGGTTCGGAATGGGACCCAAGGGCTCAGCTGAGTTTTGGACACAAATCACATTCAGCTGCTGCAGATTTAATTTTTTTTATTACACGTGGCAATTGCAGCTTGTGAGGCTCACATTTGGACCAAAGGAGTCGCTCTTGCGACAGCTTAGGATCCGGTGAAGGCCAGCTTTTGCGATGAGCCTATCGCAGATGGGGAGCCACAAAAGCGGCAAGGTATCACAATTGTGTTCAATGGATCTCTGATTTCTTGCAGTATAAAAGGGCTGAATTCGGGATTTTTGACACTTGAGCTCTCCATATTTTACGAGCTAAGTTACGCGTTGAGGGATTTATGGGCATGCATTCAACATATATCACCAACGTAATCATCTATGTCTAATTTAGTGATTGCACAAGATTATATGCTGGATTTGAGTCTTCAAACATGGGATTTGAAGTGTAAAATTAAATTGTGGATACAGGAGATAAACTGTAAATTACTAACTTTAGGATTTGAGCGTGTAAATAGACATGAAACGAAAATCTAAACATAGAATTGGAATTCTTAGCTAATGGGTTTTGACCATGGCGCTTGGGTTTGACATTGGTTGATTTTGACCTAGACCATGTATTAAATTATGGGATTGAGTTTCTTAGCTTCATTTGACGTTGTTAAGTATTCTTTTGGCTAAAGTTGAGCCCTTTGGATGCGTCCAGGCATGGAAAGGCGGCCTTGAGGAGTTAAGGCTCACTTGATCCGAGGTAAGTTAAGACTTCAACCTCAATAGCAGAATTTTTTCCAAACTTTGTGTTGTATGTTCTTTGTAGCGAGAGGGTAGCATATATATGGCGTGACGAGCATATATGCGACTACCAGGTAATTGAAAGGGGTTTACTTGGAATCATAGAGTTTAGCATTACTTTCCGTACAAGTACAGGGGTTGAAAGTGGTTGGTGACCATATTCATTGAAGCATACAAAGAATGTCATTAAGAGATGGAGTACAAAGGATCATTTTGCAGAATTCTTCTGCACTTTTAAATACAACGAGAATGGCAGGTATATAAGATTTATTGCAATACAAGGGCAAAACAAATCTATCGTTATTACTCCAGAAAGCTTGAACAGAGGAGGTTGGGGGAATATTGCACACAAAATAGCCAAGTTCATCCAAGCACCAGAAAGACCTCAGGAGGCTGAGCCTTGTCCTACAGACCAGCTAACGACATCCTTCAAGGAAGCTTGCAGAAGTAATAGATGGACCACAGAGACTCTGAGAACAGCACAAATACAGATCTAGGACAACAACATCAAAATAAAGGGAGGAACTTCTGGATCAGAAAAAGAATTGAAGAATAGATGCACTGTTGGTAGATTCCAGAACTCAGTACAGGAGCCGGTCACACTGAATGACATCAGAAAGTGGGCAAACAACACATGGAAGACAACTTGTGGAATCAATGTCTTTGTGATCACTTTCTATTCGAATGCCGTCAAGGGAAGTGGCAGAACATGCACTATCAGGCGAGTGGATCTGGAAGAAGAGGAAGATACCATTCAAGTGGTGGAAACCATCGAGGGGTTGCTGGCCAGCAGAGATCAAACGTGACTGGGTTTGGATCAGACTTAAAGGGCTTCCTCTAAACTTATGGTCCGAAAAAAATTTCACAACAGTCGAAGACTACTGAGGCGACTTTATTTAAACAGAGGAAGAAACTACCCTGAAAAACCACCTTCACTGGGTTCGCATCAAGGTACGGGTGACGGAAAGAAAGTTCCAAGATAGATTGAGCTATAAAATGACATTCATATCTACACTATTTCGATATGGGTCAAAGCTCCAGTCACCATCAGAACAGAAATGGAAAGGAGAGAGGAAACAACTTTTGGTCCAGCGGATAATAGAGTTACCGAGCGCACTTTTACGAAAGATTCAGTGGGTCCCGCGGGAGCACGTGGATACAGCAAAAAGGGGAAACAATTTGAAATTTAAAACATGTGGCCCACAAACAAAAGACAAAGGGCCTCTTTGGGCTGTGGCGGGTCAAATTAAACAATGAGAATACATGGGATCTGATTTAATAAGCCCAATCAGACACAAGATCCTATCAACAAGGAAGAAGCCCAATATGAGAACTTTATGTCCATGGAAATCACCACTAACTTGTCAAAACGATCAATAAGTAACAGAGTTCGAGACCTGGAGATCAGAAATGGAGATAAAGAAAGTATCACAAGGACGACCGAGCAAATGGAAGCAGAAACAAGAATTGCGGGATCTGAGCAAACAGGAAACGCGGAAAGTTTAGTTATGCAATTGAAAGAGCAGGGAGAAGATACAATAGTATCAATGAAGACGTTCCTTTTAAAATCCATTTGCCAACGGAGGAGGTCAATCAAAACAATAGCTCATCTGAGTGGATCCAACAACACATCATCAAATTTAGCTCAGAATTTGGGGTAAATTTTAAGGGTTGTTAAGAGAAGGCTGAGGAATATTTTGTGGCAATAGACAGGAACAAGAAACAGAACAGTGGAATGCAAGCCATAGTGAAGAAGAAGGGGTTGAATGAACTGAAAGGTCTATAACTGGATACCAAGTTCTGGAGTAATGGATCTAGGAGCAGAGGGGGATACTTAGCATTAAAAGATCAATGCTAAAAATAGTGTCTTGGAATGTTAAGGGCCTGAATTGCAGCAGGAAAAGGAAATTAGTTAGAAATATGATTCAGAATTGGAAAGCTGATGTGGTGTGCCTACAGGAAACCAAATTAAAGGGGAATATTTTAGAAATCATAAAGGAAGTTTGGGGGAACAAAGGGGCAGAACATGTACCATTGGAAGCTAGTGGGACTAGAGAGGAATAGTCATAATCTGGGACAAAAGGAATTGGGAGGGGGAAGAAAGCAGTACAAGCATGTATTCTGTTTCTGCTAGATTTAGGAGAAAGAACCAGGCATGTATTCTGTTTCTGCTAGATTTAGGGAAAGAACCAAGATTTCAACTGGCACTTGACTGGGGTTTATTCAACAAATGATAGAAAGGAGAGGGAAGAAACATGGGGAAGTGGGAGCTGCCAGAGGACTGTGTGAAGGGCAATGGGTATTATGTGGTGACTTTAACACAGTCAGACATCCTTCTGAGAAGAAAAAGTGCAATATGATTAGCAAAGCCATAACTGATTTCTCGGATTTCATTGAAGATATGGAACTAATGGATCTTGATATTGCAGGGGGGAAATTCACTCGGAAAAGAGGGGATAGACAGGACAGTGCAGCACGGACTGATAGATTCCTCATTTCAGAGGAGTGGGATGCAAACTTCAGAAATATTAGATAATTAATCTTACATAGAGTCACTTCTGATCATTCTCCGATATTGCTACAATGTGGGAACTGGGAGAAGACCAACTCATATATCAAGTTTGAGAATAGGTGGTTGAAGATAGAAGGCTTCAATGACGAAGTGACAGAATGGTGGGATTCTTTCGACATTCAAGGGAGTCCTGATTTTATCCTTGTGGCCAAACTGAAAGCTTTGAAGAATAAATTGAAGGACTGGAGAAAAACTAGCCAGGGAAACCCTGGCATTCAGAAACAAAATGTTCTTGCTCAATTGGCTGAATTAGAAGAGATACAGGAGCACAGGTGTCTCCTCCAGGAGAAAGAGAGAGCCTCGAGATTAGCTGATAGCCCCTAGATTGGCTGACTATGGAGTTCGAAGACAGCCTGCAAGAAAGAGATTTCTTGGAGGCAATGATCTAGAGCCACATGGTTGCAACAAGGGATAGGAACACTAAGTTTTTCCACAGGATTGCTAACGTCCATAGAAGGAGCAACACAATAGACAAGCTGAAAGTGGGAGATACAGTGGTAGAATATCCAAAAGAAGTGAGGAAAGAGATTGTGACCTACTATGAGAAGCTGTACACAAAAACATAAACATGGAGACCAGACTATGCTATGAGAAATTGTCCCAGGATTGGGGAGGAAGACAAAAACATCCTTGATGCTCCTTTTGAAGCCCAAGAAATTTTGGGAAGTATTAGAGCCTGCAGGGGACAAAGCTCCTGGGCCTGATGGATTTTCTCTAGCATTCTTCTCTCAGTTCTAGGAAATTATCAAGGGAGATCTGGCTATCCAACAGTTTCATGAAGCAGAGTTCTTTGAAAAAAAGTATCAATGCAAGGTTTGTGGCATTAATACCTAAGAAGCAGGGAGCAATGGAGCTAAATGACTTTAGACCAATCAGTCTAATTGGTGGGGTTTATAAAATCATTGCTAAATTACTTGCGGAAAGACTAAAGAAAGTTGTTCAAACGCTTGTGGTTAGACCGCAGATGGCATTTATAAGGGGGAGGCAAATTATAGATACAATCCTAATTGCCAGTGAGTGTGTGGATAGCAGAAAAAGAATTCTCAAACCAAGCATTCTATGCAAACTGGACATCCAGAAAGTATACGATCACACACTTGTGGGTAGACAGCAAGTAATTTAGCTGCTAAATTACTTGCGGAAAGACTAAAGAAAGTTGTTCAAACGCTTGTGGTTAGACCGCAGATGGCATTTATAAGGGGGAGGCAAATTATAGATACAATCCTAATTGCCAGTGAGTGTGTGGATAGCAGAAAAAGAATTCTCAAACCAAGCATTCTATGCAAACTGGACATCCAGAAAGTATACGATCACACACTTGTGGGTAGACAGCAAATGGCATTTAGAAGGGGGAGGAAAATTATGGATGCAATCCTAATTGTCAATGAGTGTGTGGATAGCAGAAAAAGAATTCTCAAACCAGGTATTTTATTCAAACTGGACATCCAGAAAGTATACGATCGCCTGAATTGGAACTTTCTCATTCATATGTTGCAAAGAATGGGATTTGGTACAAGGTGGATTAGATGGATCAAACATTGCATAAGCACAGTGGGGGTTTTCAGTCTTAATAAACAGAAGCCCAAATAGCTTCTTCTCTTCCCAAATGGGATTAAGGCAGGGGATCCTTTATCCCTTTTCTGTTTATTGTGAAGATGGAAGGAACGAGCAACATGGTGAATACAACAAAGTCTAGGGGTTGGATAAGAGGTTTTCAGGCAGGGGTGGGTGAGAACCTGGAGATTACTCACCTACAATATGCAGATGACACCCTAGTTCTTTGTGAGGCTGACGAGGAACAAATTCTGATGTTAAGGGTGATTTTCATCATTTTTGAAGCAGTTTCTGGACTTCATATCAACTGGGGGAAAGCTTAATTTACCCCATTAATAAAGTACCACAACTGGAATCCTTGGCAGAGAAGCTAGGAGAGAGAATAGGGGAGTTTCCTACCACTTATCTGGGTATGCCCTTAGGTGCCAAAAGAAAATCAAAGGGATTTGGAATGGAGTAGCGGAAAAATATGAAAAGAAGCTAACAAGTTGGAAGAGTCAATATTTGTCTAGGGGTGAAAGATTGACTCTTATTAATAATGTTCTACATGCACTACCATCCTACATGATGTCCATATTCCCTATGCCTGCTAGTGTGATCAAGAGACAGGATGCAGTGAGGAGAAACTTTTTGTGAAAGGGTAGTGAAGACTAGAAGAAATTCCACCGGGTTAAATGGAGTGAACTGACTATAGACAAGGCGAAAGGAGGTATGGGAATCAGAAATCTAAAGAAGCAAAATCAGAGTTTGAAGATGAAGTGGCTTTGGAAGTTCACAAACGGTGAAGACATGCTATGAAAGGATGTGATCATCAATAAATACGGAATGGAGGGTAAGTGGATGACAAACCTGGTATCAATACCATATGGCTGTACAGTGTAGAGGGAAATTAGGAACCTATGGCCACTAATGCAGACTAGAACCAGGTTCAAGGTTGTAAACGGGCAGAAGGTCTCTTTTTGGAATGGCAAGTGGATTGGAAATGCCCCTCTGAATAGCATGTACCCTGATCTATTCTCTCTATGTCAAACACAACATACAACTGTAGCAGAAATGAGGACAGAACAAGCATAGAAGCTGCAGTTCAGAAGGCATTTGAATGATTGCTTCTTTCCATGTAACTCTGCCAGATTTCACCAATCTAGTGGAAGAAGAGGATAGAATGGAATGGCAGAAGGATAGTACAGGAAAATTCTCAATAAAATAGCATGCAAAGAGCTCAATGCATCAGAATTTCAGAAAAAGGATTGGCCATGGAAGATGATTTCGAAAGCTAAGGTCCCTTACAAAGTGAATTGCTTCACATGGCTCATAGCCAAAGATGCAGTAGTGACTCAGAAGAACCTGAATAAAGGGGATTTCAGATGTGTTTCAGTTGCTTCTTACGCAAATAACAGCTAGGGACAGTCAACCATCTTTTTTACATTGTAAGTAGACAGATCAATTGTTGAGAACGTTCATTAGTTTGAGAAAGACCAGCTGGGTGAAACCAAGAATATAACAGGGCTTCTCAATTGCTGGAACTAGGTGGGAAATGCAGCACAGAAGGAAGAGAGATGGAAGATTGTCCCTGCTTGCATCTGGTGGACAGTGTGCAACAAAAGGAACTTGAGGTGTTTTGAAGACAAGCACAACAATTTACAGAGCTTTAAGATGAATTGTCTAGCTTTGTTTATTTTTGGTGTAAACAAAATGTAATAGTTCAAGCACAAGACATCTTTGGCGTTCTAAATTATATATAGAAACAAGTGATATACGTAAAGATTGTAAGATGTAACACTTTTGAAGGGGAGCTACACTTTAGTTGTAGTATACCTGCGGATATATAGACTACTATTACCATTCTAAAAAAAGTGTAATTGCTTTCCCAAAAATATAAAAGTAAAATGCAGTTGAATTTAACCTTCTGCACACTATTCTCTATGCTCTCAAAACATCTTGAATTCCTTTCTTTCCATATAGAGCACCATATAGCACCAGGGATAATTCTCCATCTACCTCGGCCCTTTGCATGCATACCAGCTTCCTCCCAGCGCATTAAAGTCTCAGATACCTTCCTACGCATTGTCCAAGAAATGTCTTTAAGATATGTTGCTCGGACTTTTCAAAAATGTCAACAAGTGCGTGTTAGATTCGCCAAAAGTAGCATATTTTTAGAGAATCTGATACGGGTGCGGCATCAAAAGTGAAGAGTCCGCGCAACTTAGCCTTTAGGACTTCAAAAAAGTTTCCAAAGTTGTTAAATATACTTGTAATGTATAAATAGATGGTTAACAATCTAAAGATTCTCCACCGAAGAAACATCTAGAGCACAAGGTTATCCCTTTCTTCATGACATGATCCTGTGTAAAAACTGCTTCCTTGGCAGTAACCAGACAAAGTAGGATATGTTGTGAGGTATCCTACTTTCCATATTTGCTTCCATGACCATCTTGGACCCTATTGATTTGTTTGGTTCATCATCTTGTGGGCTTTGTTGACTCTGAACATTCCTTTTTCATTTCCCATCCACCATAGTACGTCCTCCCCTATCTCCAGTCCATTGAATGAGTCCACAGTATGTAAAAACTCAACTACTCTCATTACCTCCCCATCATTAAGTTACCTTCTGAAATTGAAATTCCAGCGATGTGGTGTCCATAGTTCTGCTATAGTCCTTTGTTGAAACAATACCAAGTTGTAGCTATCAGGAAAAAGCACTTACATATTCCCTTCCTCATGTCAATTGTCCTTCCAGAACATAGTCTTGTTTCCATCCACCACTTTTACCTCTGAGTTGCTTTTAACTTCATATCACCCGAGTCTAATAGATCGCCAGAGGTTAACCCCATATGGTTTAGGCAACTCTTTAGTCATCCATCTATCTTCTTCAGTATATTTAGCCCCAATCACTTTCCTCCATAGCATTTGGTTATTGTTTCATATTTCCACAACCATTTTATCATGAGAACCTTACTTTGAATTTTCGGGTTCCTTGTTGCCAACCATCCGATCTTCTTGTTAGTTGTCACTATATTACACTTTACCCAGTGAAAACCTTGTCTTGACTACCCTACCACAAGAATTTCCTTCCGATACTATCCAACATCTTAATGACCCCTCCATGCAAGGGAAAAAAAGACATCATGTAGGTAGGTAAGGCATCTCGTATTGAGTTGATAAGTGTAGGACTTCCTCTTATAGTATTTCCTAGAGAAAATACTAAGCCTTCCATACTTGCCAATTTCTTCTCACACTTCTCAATCACATTGTTCCATATGTCTATTGACTTGGATTTGGCTCCCAAAGGTAATCCCAAGTACGTAGTTGGCAGGGCACCTATTTCACCACCCAGAATTAATGCTAACCAGTTCATGTTTACTAACAGGATAAATTACACTCTTCCTCCAATTAATATGTAAACCAGATATCCCTTCAAATAGAAATAGTATCACCCTTAAGCACTGAAGTTGTTCCTCCTCGGCAGCACAGAAAATGAGGGTATCATTGCATATTGCAAGTATGCCACTTCTCTTCTTTCAACAACTTCTCTAGCAACATGAAATTCCCTAAGCCATCCTCTCAGGTTTGTTGTCTTTATCATGTTATTCAGTCCCTCCATAGTGATCAAAAACAAGAAAGGTGAAAGGAGGATCACCTTATCTAGGTCCCCTTTGTATTTGAAAGAAGCCTGCAGGGTTGCCATTGAAAAGAATGGAGAACCTAATAGTTGAAACACAATATTTTATCCAGTTTAGCCACTTTTGCCCAAATCCCATCATCTCCAGCATCTTCACTAAATATTTCCAATTAACATAATTATAAGTCTCTCTACATCCAACTTACGGAGGACCTTCGATTTCTTTTGTTTGTTCCTAGAATCAATAACTTGAATTTGCAATCAATACAGCATCCATAATCTGCCTCCTTTGATAAATGCCATTGGTTGTGAGTCTACTAGCTTGTCAATCACCCTCTTCGGCCTTTCAGTCATAACTTTGGATATCAGCTTGTATATACTGCCAATCAAGCTAATTGGTCCCTCAACTCCTTAGCACCTTTCTTTTTAGGGATTAGAGCTATAAAAGTTGCATTAAGACCCTTCACAAATACTTCCTAATCATAAAAGTTTTGACAAGTGTCCATAATGTCTTGCTCCACAACATCCCAACAATTGATGAAGAATCCCGAAGTAAATCCATTAGGGTGTGGAGCTTTGCCAGTTGCACACAACTTAAGGCATCTCAAAACTTCATTTTCCTCAAAGTTGTCTGGAGGGGCTAGACTTTCTTCTTCTGTTAGACAGGGCACTGCAGATTCTAATACACAGGACTCCACTGGGTGGTTTCCTTGTATAGCGTCTGATAATAATCAATGATTTCCCATTCACTTCTACATGGTTCCTAGGTGATTTCTCCTTGTAGCATAAGTTGATCAATATTGTTGAATCTTCTGTGCGCATTTGCCATTTTGCTAAAGAATTTAGTATTCTTATCACCCTCTTTTGGCCAAAGTGTTCTTGATTTTTGTCTTCCTGAGATTTCCTCCTTTGATCAGCTCATCATACTTCAGCATCAGCTCAGCTTTTCTAGCAATCTCCTCTGAGTATTCTATCTTCCCTCTCAACATCAAGAATGACATCTGTTCAAGCAGTTTCTTTCTCTGAGTACTCAGATTACCCTCTTCCCGTACCTCCATTCTTTGAGCTTAACTTTCAGTCCCTTTAGCTTGCAAGCCAGTATGTAAACAACTTTACAATAAAGTAAAGAGAAAAGACAGCATTTTCCCCCTGAACTTGTCCGCTCAACTTACTTTAGCACTTAAACTAAACTTCCATTTATTTACCCTCTTGACATCTTTAAAGTGAATTTATTTCACCCCTAATGCTGACGTGGCATCTTCAAGAAAAAATAGGCACGTTTATTTTGTAAAAAAAATTAATTTCACTAATATTATATTTTAAATATAATAGAAATTTAAAAAAAAAATTGGACACCTTTTTCTTCTTTTCTTCTCCAAAACATCATCAACAACAACACTTAAATTCCTCCATTAACAACCTCAAATCCATTCTCCACCAACACTCTCCTTCAATTTTTTTCATTGTCCTCTATTAACACCATCAAAGAACAAACACAAAGACACTAAATTAAAAAAATTTCTCCATTGAATATCATCTCAACCTTCAATCCAACTCCCTCAAAATTTGGACAAAAATTGAATTAAATTGATGATTTTATCTTTGAACCACTTATCAATGAGATTTCTTTTGATTTTTACTTTTAAATTTTTTTGTTAATAAGACAATTTTTGAATAGTAAAACACATGAAAAAATTAATTTTAACTTGATGGAGATATTTTTGTGTTTGAACAAGAAAGGAGGGGGGTGGGGGGCTGGAAAGGAGAAACAGCGACAGGGGAAAACCTGTTTGCAGGGATGGGGGCTGAACGAAGAGGGGATATTTTTGTATTTGAACAAGAAAAGAGGGGGGTAAGCTGGAAGGGCAGAAAGAGCAGGAAGTGGGGGTGGGGCTGGAAGGGGAGAAGGGAGGGAGGACCTATTTGCAGGGGTGGGTTGCGGAGGGCTGGAAGAAAGGGTATGAAAAAGAAAGAAAATAGGGTGAGGGGTCGGGAGCATTTTTTATTTAATATATATTTTCAATATATATAAAAATAGTACACATATATTTTTTACTTTTTAAAATAAAAATACATAAAATTAGATATATAAAATATATATTATTTAAATGAAAATGGGGTAAGGGTGGGGGGCATTTTTCATTTAATATATATATATATAAAATACATATTATTTAAATACATATATACATATTATTTAATATATATATATATATAAAAAATAAATATATATATATAAATAGTACATATATATTTTTTAATTTTTAAAACAAAAATACATAAAAATAGTATGTGTGTGGGATTACTTTTTTAAAAAAAATTATAACTTCTTATGTGGCAGTGACATGGCATTGATTTGGCACTGACATGGCGCTTGTAGTGCACTCTCCATTGTAAGACTGTCATTGTGATTTTGAGGATGAAATTAATTCACTTTAAAGATGTTAAGGGGGTAAATAAATGAAAGTTTAGTTTAAGTGCTAAAGTAAGTTAAGCGGACAAGTTCAGGGGGAAATGATGTCTTTTCTCTAAAGTAAATATCAATTGTTTAGTGTTCTCTCCTCATAAAAGGCTCATTGGTAAGGGTAAGTATGTCTTAGAACATTGATGACAACAATGAAGCAGCCATTAAGAGACCATTAAGAGAGGCAAAGCGCTCAACATGTTTTAAGCCTCGGTAAGGCTTAAGCTCGCTTTAAGCGCCTTTGACAACACTGGTAGTAGCAATAGCCTGAATGTTACCTCTCTGATTGGAAAAATACTACTTTTTCTCTAGTTCACCTTCAAGCTAGACATAACTTCAAGAACCACCAGCATAACTTCAAGAACCACTAGCATGACTCTAATATAATGAACCTGTTCCACATTAGCTTCACAGGAATTACGATGTCATCTGCATAACGCAGAAGGCAAATTTCCCGATCACCCTCCCTAATCTTGAAACCTCTCTCAACCAATTATTTTGGAGTGATATTCTCACTTTACTACTAAAACCCTCCATAGCTAGTAAGAACAGAAATGGGATTGGGGTCCCCTTGTTTGAGTCCCTTTTCAAATGGAAAAAAAAAAACAATAAGCTTTCCATTTACAAAGTAAAGAACCTAATAGTTTTAACCAAAAATTGATCCACTTCAACCATTTATACAAAAACTAACAACTTTAATACTCCATTTGGTAGCCTTTAGCAAAGATCTATGGGACTCAGCGAAAGGCATTACGAAGTAAAACTTTCATAATTTATCGCGTTTCTGGCTAGAAAGAGATGACAGTCCAACAAATTTGTAGGCCTCATGAGGGTGTTATCCACTTGGACTTAAGATTCAGAAGGAACCTTAATGATTGGGAGATGGAAAAATTTCACAATTTGATAGAGCTTTTCTATGGGCTAGACTCACCAAACTTATTGGATATCTAGAGGTGGCAGAATAGTGGTGACGGCTTATTCACCATTAGCTCTTTTTATAAGAGTTTTCTATTGAGAGAGGAAGGTCATTTTCCCATAGCTCCATACGGATCCCAAGAACACCATGGAAGGTTTGTTTCTTTGTTTCATTGGTAGCAAGAGATGCGATATTAACAGTGGAGAAGTGGAGAATGTGAGAAAGAGGAGAATCACCTGTCTTAGTTGGTGTTTCATGTGTAAAAGTGAAAGTGAAAGTGAAAGTGTATACCATTCTTTTGCATTGTAAGGTGGCTAGTCGGTTATGGAGGTGACCCTAAAATTTTTAGGATGCAATGGGTCATGTCGGGTACAGTCGGGTACAGTGAAGGAGGTTTTGCAAAGTTGGACATAGAAGGGGAAAGGAAAGCTTGAGGGCATGGTGTGTTTCCCCCTTAGCAATCATGTGGGTCATTTGGAAAGAAAGGAATAAGAGGGCTTTTGAAGAGGTGGAACTTGACTTTGTAAAACAAATGAGTAGTGTTATGTCTCTAGTTTAGTGTACTTGCGAGGTTCTAATTTATATAGAGGATTGCATATCTTTTGTTGAGAACTATATTGTGCTGTGGGTTCTCTTCTTTTATATACGGCTTGCATATGGGGTTCCTACAAATGTTAATAAAATTATTTACCTTAGCAAAAAAAACTAGTGTTGTTGTAGTAAACTCAACTTCTAATAGCTTTTGCATATAAATAAGCTATAACCGCCATCGCCAACAGTAACTACTCAAGGTGTAAGAGAAGGCATACCCATCTTCAGAAGTTGAAATAAGTTCTAAACCCTTGTTCAATATCTGCTTTTGTGAAGGAATAGCCCCCACTAGTTGGTAACACTGGCTCAACAAGCTGTATGCTCTGCATTTGAGCTCAAAGCATGACGGAATGGACTTCAACAGCAATTGCTGAACCATGTAAGCATCTATTAGTAAAAGAATAAAAATCCTCATCCAACAAACACAAATTGTTTAACATCCCACAAAACAAAACATCAAAATGAATTTCAGCATAAATAAGTAAATAAATAAATATCCGGTATTTTAATGAAAGAGATCCAAATGCAACAAACTGAAAATTGAGGATTCATTGCTGACACCAACTAGCTTGGGATTGCAGCACCCTAGTGATTAAAGAACAGGAATGATTAGGGAACCAAGGTCAGGCAAGATAGATAATGAGTTCTTCCCACTTACTTAAGTGTTGATGTTAAGAGTTATTTTTTAGTGTGCTAGTACAAAATAAAACACCCGGTGGACTAGTTTTACAAAAATTACTAATAGCCTATTTGGCCAAGAATCTTGAAGCCTGAAGGACCTCTGTTTTTTCAAATAAAAGTATCATTTTTTTTTATAGATTTGAGCTGTTTGGCAAACCAAAAAATAAGTGTTCTTGAGAAGCAATAGAAGCAGTTTCTCTATTGTTGCGAAGAACCTACAAATTTCTGTTTTTTAAAAGAAGCTTTAGAAGAACTTACTATAAATTTATATTTAGCAAACTACCCCTCATTAATTTAATAAATCTATCTTTCAGTTAAGTACAACTTCTTTCTCCTCCTCCTCTTTTGGATTAAGTCTATCAACTATAAATACGAGTTACTTCCCCATTTTTTCTACCATTTCTTTCCTCTATCTCTGCTCTTCCTTTTTGGAGTAACAAAGTCATTGCAGAATTTTCAATGTTTTGTAAATCAAGTTAATATTTTTTTCTCTCTCAAGGCATGATTTCCTTTTGTTTGAAGTATACCAATTTCAAGATTTCTTTTTAATAGATTGATCAGATTGTAATATTGTAGACTGTTTAACTCTTCTGAAATAATACCTCAGAAAAAAAAAAAAAACTCCTTTGAATGTAACTCTTGTTTCTAAAATCCAAGTCATGCATTTGATTTTTTCCCACAACAATCTGAGATGTAGAATTGAAAGAACATTTGGAATGGATTTTTATTTATATGGATGGATTGATGTGGCAGCAAAAGTAGAGGATCTAAACTCCAAATGAAAGCAGGCATATGTATGACCGACTTACAGAGCGTTCGAGGTGGGATTTGGCATGGTTGACATTATTGGAGTGGTTTAGAAGGAGATTAGCGATGCGGAGTCGTGTTTTAATCTCGATAATAGGAAGGAACGAGACTTGGCTTTGACATATAGCTTCCAAGCATTTCACCGATTTTCCAATTTCTCCCTTCTTCTCCTCATAATCCGCCAGTACCCAAAGTCCCTCCGCCACTCTTTCCATTCCTTCCAACTTCAATTCCCTTCCAAGTATTTCAAATTGGGGATTTCAACCCGACAGTGAGTTGAATGAAGAAACTACGAATGATTTTAGGGAAAATAGCACCCTTTCATCCTTAAAGAGATTGCTTTTTTCTATTCAGTCCTTGTATTATTGGACAAAACGTGTTTGACCTTTCAAATACTGGTCAAAAAAACGAAAAAGCATAAATAAGCCTGTGTCGCCCCAACTTCCCCAAAAGCATAAATAACTATTGCATGAATTATAACTTTTGCATGAATTATATTTCCCTTAGTAGCTAATATGATCAAAAAAAAAAAAAAAACATACTTTGATTAAAAATATAAGTGGGGTCCACTCTAAATTTTCAAAAAATTTCAACCTCTTCTTCCTCAAATCTCATCACCTTTTCTCTTCTCCTTATTATATTTCTCTTTTTTTTCTCTTACCCATCAACTATCTCCAATCAAATACATATCAAAATATTTTCATGTGAATTTCTACAATAAGATTCTTACACAAAAATCTTCAAGAAAATTTAGTTTATTCCCTCAAAATCAGTTTTCCTCAATAGTTAAATTAACTCCATAACTGTCAAATTCTTGTTTCGATTGAACAAACTGAAACAAGAATCAAATTTCAACAATTTAAATTCAAAATTAAAAATGATAAAACTCAAAAAAATTATCGAATTCAGAGGGGGTGAGGGTGAAAGTAGGGAGGAAAAAAATATTTTTCTCTACACCAATTTCGTTGCAAAGTTTGTTGGTAAACTCTTTTAGCAAATTCAAGCATTTTTTCTTCTGACGTTGCGTGAATTTTATTGGCAGATTATTGTTGTTTTCAACTGGGTTGACCCAACAAAGTGGAACTCAGTGCAAGGAGGGTGATGTTGGTGGTGAGGTTGGGGAATGGGAATTTCAGTGGTGGAGATGGTGAATTCAGCGGCGAAAAGTGGTGAGGTTGGTATATATTCTAGAGCTATGGAGGTGGAAATGGCTCCTCCAGCTAGTGGGGGATGGGGGTTGGTTTGGAAAAGAAACTTTATTCTTTTTTCTTAATATATGAAGTATTTAAAAAAAAAAAATCTTACATGGCTCCAATGTGACGCATGTGCTGATGCACTCTTCATAGTGATAGTGATATAATATTTTTGGAGTGGTATAAAATTCATTTAAAAGTTGTTTAGGGGATAAATAATTATTTATAAAGTTAAAGTGCTAACGTGAGTTTTAACGATAAGTTTTTTTTTTGGAGGGGGTATACTTTTTTTCCAAAAAAGAAACTTAACGAAATCTTTATTTTAAAATTGTTATTATTATAGAATTATTAATTAATTTTTTCAACAGAAAAAAAAAGGCTTGCAAATTTAGTCATCAACCTTACATTTTTCATTTGCTTTTATGTATTGTGTCACCTATGGAATTGTTGAAAACGCTAATGATATATCCATGATTTGAAAGTGTCTTATCTTGTTGGTTGTCTAGAAGAAGTTTAAATACAATTAAAAATTGCCTACAAGCACATCCTTTTTTTGTTATTTCACTTACGATATATCTTACTTGTTTTAGTCACAGTGACTTATTGTTACTTACATTAAAAGAATTTTTAGTGGAGTCTTCTCCCTCCAACAACCGTCTCTCAACATATCTCTTTTTTATTTTAAAAAGAAAGAGAAGTAGATCACCTCATCGCTCACGAAGATGGAAGACACTGTTATAGCCTATGGGATGATGAAGAAGAGGTTGGAGATCATCAAGTACTTGTGGCAAAATTGGTGAAGTAATTGGAGTCTGTAATCATGTTATATTGTGCACTATCTTTTTTTCTTCTTTCACTTTTCTAATTCTTCAAATTATTATTCTAAGTTGTCCATGTATGTGAGACCCCATAAAATTTTGATCATTTTATTTTTGGCCTTTCCACGTGCGTAATATCAATTTTTGACTTGATTGTGTTTAGAAATGTTAAAAGGGTAATTTGGAAAGATTTCAGAATTTTTTAAAGGGGTTCGGGATCATTTTGCACACCGTGGCAGTGAGGGTTCGCAATTTTCGTGTCACGGAGATTACGCTCTGCGATATCGGTGTGGCACGGAGGATAACATCTATGATAATAGCGTGTCACGCCAAGGTGTTAATTTCATCAAGTTTTGTTTTTTTCACTTGGAGTGAGGGACTTTTGGGCTTTTTACCCTTTGTACGATCTTTAAATATAAAATAAGTCTCTTTTTTTCAGTTTTAAAAAGATCAAATCATCCTCTTTCTTTCTAAAACTCAAAACCCAAGAACATTAAAAGTTTCACAGTGCATTTATCATCCGGGCTCTATACTTCAATTTGACTTAAAATTTTTGTGTGTTTTAGGCATGTTTCTCTTCTCTAAACTTTAATTTTACATTGTGGCATAAATTGAGTGGATTTTTCATGTGATTAAATTATGGGTTTTAAAATTGGGTTAAGGGATTTTGATTGTTACTAATTAAATCACTTGTCCCATGTTTTGAATTGATTATTCATGTTTTAAATTGATGTTTTTGGAACTTAATTAGTACATTATTTAAATTGTTGGAATGAGGGACATGAGTTTCCCCAAAATTGGATAAATTTTGGCTTGGAATTGCGTGAACCTCAAACCACTTTGTGAATTTGATTTTATTATGAAAAATTGCATGGTTTAAACTTGCTTTTGAACTTAATATATTACATTAATAGATAATTAGA
Source organism: Capsicum annuum (assembly GCF_002878395.1). Lineage (NCBI taxonomy): Eukaryota > Viridiplantae > Streptophyta > Magnoliopsida > Solanales > Solanaceae > Capsicum > Capsicum annuum. The sequence goes on from NC_061119.1 coordinate 160,718,497, forward strand.
TATAAAAATAGATTTGGATGGCCTTGGTGGCTATGGTTTGGATTTTAATAGAACTTGAGAGTTCAATTTGTTTGTGTGAATTGGTTTGGCATGTTTAAGTTAACTTACAAACATATTGGTATAATGATACTAAGTGGTAAATGCCGAATGAATGACTCCTGGGTTACTAGTTGGAACTATGTGCAAAGTGATTTTAATTTGGGCTTAAAGGAGGTTGTGTAGCTCACCGTGAAGGTGTAAGTCCCGGGGGGATGAACACTGGATACCACATTTGTATATACATATATATATATATAGTACAACTGTTCCCATGGTGGCTTTAGTTTTTCGTCAATTCGTGCAGATAACACACACTAAGGCCCTTTCAGTAGATGGGGCTGAATCCATATAGCCCATAGGTGCCTTTAGAATGGATCAAGCTACATAGTCCAGGTTAATGATTTTAAACTCTCATGTTCATGACCCTTGGCCCTATACCGACATCTTGTATATGTATATATGAACGTATGTATGTGATTTTGACTGATTTTGGATATGATATTATTTTATCACTTTCTTGACTTACATGCCAGTGCTTATCCCACTTACCATTCTAAGACGCTACATCATTTCATGATATAGGGTCTGAAGATATTTTTGTTGCTCCTATACAACGTTAGGTGGATTAGTACGTTTGTTTAGTTGTTGTGAAGTAGTGAGCCTCCATCCTTCGAAAGGCCTTATTGTTTCATTATTCTTTATTTATATACTCAGTATTTTTGGATTCTTTTTTGTCATAGTTGTAGACACGTAATTTTATCCCTCTAAAAATTATTTTTACTATTTTACCCCATTTTATCATGCACCCCACTCCATTCCATAATTTTTCCCCCAAAAGGACAAAAAAAAACCAAATCCCTAACAAATCAAATCCTTAATATTCCCTTATCCTAACTAATTTTTACACCTCATCCTAACCACTATCCTACTCCCTATCCTTACCTTACCCCCTACCCTGCCCACGCGGTTTCCACCCCTCATAATACACGGTTTTCTTCACTCACACGAAATATAATGCATACCTAGGTGGGACCCATCAAAATTCCTACAACAATACACGCATACTGCCTACATATACACTCCACATAACAGATAGCAAGAGGGGACGATATAGGAACAGAATACATATACACAAAGAAAACAATAATTAGGCAGCCTCCATTTTTTTTCCATATAGAGATAATATAGGCCATCTCTCCACCATTAATACACACCTGCACATACTAGAAAAATAATACATATGCACTACCATATCTCCTTCACCAATTATATATACCCACCTGCATATACCAACCCACCAGGGACCTCCCTTCAATACATCGATACATACACAGTAGGAGAAGCAGAAAACAAAAGAATAAAAAGGGGTCGAGCACCGAAGAGATAGGGTGATTAGAGAGAATCATGATAGAAGGGGAGAGAATTAAGAGTGACACATATAGAGAAAGGAGAAGAAAGAGAGAAGATATTACAAGGGTGTGACGGTCCGTTGGTCCAGCGATGGACCGTCTATCCAACCATCACAGGCAAGGCAAAAAGTCCAACTCTGGCCCAGGTGTGACGGTCAGGACCAACGGACCGTCGACCCAGCGATGAACCTCGCACCCCACCATCGCATATCCCGTCTAGTGATTTTAAGTCATCTTTAAAAAGGACTTTTTAATTTTTTTCCCACACTTTTAATTCTCAGAAATATCCAGAACGAAGCTAAGGGCTTCATTGTTCATCCAAACATATCAAATCTAGGGTTTCTCCCTTAATAACAAGAACAAATTTCTTCTCCAAGAACTATAAGATCCCACCATAGATTTTACAAATTGAGTTAAGATTCAAGAATCTCGATTTAAAAGCTTCAAGAACCCTTACTCAAGGCTCCAGAAAGAATCTCAAGCAAGTTTTTCACCTACAAGTCAAAATCTTAGGTATGTGGGGTCTGAACAAGGACACTTCTTTTGTCCTTGTGCCCAAAAGTTATTTTAATTATGAGAATATATGATTTTCTATATTTTCTTATGAAATTGAAGTATGGGGTTATACCCTATGTTGTTACTCCTCGAGATTTTAATAGTTCCAATGTTCTAGAAATTGAAGTACATGAGTATGTTGAGATTTTAAGGCAAAATATTGAAAATTCTAGATTTTCTATATGATTTATAAATCTTTATGACATCTAGTATGTACTTTGATGAGTCTTAACTTGATATTTAATTATGGGTCACTAAGCCCTACTTGAGATTTGGACTTTTATGAACTTTTGTGCTATATGCACCCATGAATTATGTACTTTGATATTATTGAGAAAAATTTTGCCTTTTGGTCATAGTAGAGTTGAAATCCACATTGAGTATGATTTTAAGCAAATAGAAATATATTTTGGTCTTTATTATAGACCCTTGAGTTATTTTGAGGTGGATTTCCTAAGAGTTTTGAGCTGAGTATGGGAATAGTATTTAGCACCGAGTTGAGTACGATTCCAAGGTCTCATACCCCAGGACTATGTGCCACCGTAGGTTCAAGATTTATGGACCTAAAGCCGAGATAGTGATCACTAAAGATGAGGTTCTACTCCGATGGCAAGGATAGAATAGCTCTCCCCAATATGGGCAAGACGTTGGACTCCATGCAGCTCATATGGTTTATGTCAGTTAGAAGAAACTCCCAAGTTCCAAGTGTCCCAAGTCTAAAGGAGTTCTAGAGTTCCTAAGTGTTAAAATTTCCTAAAAGTTCTGAGTCCTTAAGCTTTAAAGAAGTTTTACTCTCCATGAGATAAAAGCATGAGTTTGAAAGTATTGTTTAAAGCTTTCTTTAGCCTTCAAGTATTGAGAATAAGAGGAGAGTATGGATTTTAAAGTTAAGTATAATAACTCATGAGGTTTGTGTTACATGCTTAACTGTTTATGATTCATGAGTTTTACATTTTAGACTTATTCAAGCTATGTGAGTCATTCCTATTTGCATGCATGATCTTATTAAAGAGTATTGATATTATTTTGTGTAATGCATACACCTCTATATACTCAGTACATTTACAAAGTGCTGATCCACATATATGTCTGTGTGCTACATTGTCTTATAATGTAGGTTCAGGTGCTCAGTCTTAGCAGTGATCGTGATTTTCGAGTGCCTTTGCTTACATTCCATAGTTGGTTAGTCCTCATGGTTCGAGGACCTATATTTGCATCTTTCCTATTTTTATAGTGTTTTGAGTTTTACTTTCAGATCATTGCGAGTCAGTTGGGGGTCTGTCCCAATGGCTCTCCAGTTGAGTAGTAGAGGCTTTATCAGACTAGATTGTCAGTTGAAGTTGTGTTCTAGACTATCTGTATTTTTCCTATCCAGATATTATTTCTAGTTATTTTGGATTATGTTGGCACAGTAAGGCATCATTATTTAGCTTATTTATACTAAAATAGGTGTTAGAAGTAGTAACATGCTCAAAGGGTTAGCCTAGGGCTACTTGTAGCCTTAAACATTGTGTGACGTCTCGGGATAAGATTTTGGGGTGTTATAAAATTGGTATCAGAGTCTAAGGTTTAAGGAGTTCTAGGGATTCTGATAAGCCGCATTAAGTAGAGTTTTGATCATCAATGTGTAGCGTGCCACATCTATGAGCGAGAGGCTACAAGACGTTTTAGAAAAATATTGTTTCTTTATTTTAGATTCTATCGTGCCTATAATTATCCCTCTCATCTTATAATTCGTGCTCTCTTATTTCAAAAAATGTATCCCAAAAGAGCGAACGCCCGCAAAACAATAATGAGCAACCTCATCCTATTGATCCTTTGAATGAGACCGTGTCTCATGCTGAGTTATAGGCGGCCTTTTAGGTGTTAGCCCAAGTAGTCATAACAAATATTCAGTCTAATAACCAGGATGCAGTTCTGAATCATTAAAGAGGTAATTTAGCTACTGCTAGGATTCGTGATTTCATGTAAATAAATCCGCCAGAGTTTTATGGATCTAAGGCAGGTAAGGACCCACTGTTATACCTTGAGGAGGTAAGAAAGATCAATTAAGTGATGCATATTTCTGAGGAAGAAAGTGTTGAGCTGGCATCTTACAGGTTGAAAGATATTGCTTATGACTGGGTTGTAGCATGGAGGAAGTGTAGAGGTGAGGATATTGCCCTTATGACTTGGCAGGTGTTTCAAGGTGCATTCTTGGACAATTTCTTACTACTTGAGATGAGAGAAGTGAAGATTGAGGAGTTTATAAACTTGAGATAGGGTTCCATGACTATTAAGAAATAATGCCTTAAGTTCAATCAGTTGGCCAAGTATGCTCCTGATTTAATGGCTGATACTCGAACTAGTATGAGCAAGTTTATGACCAGTGTGAATGGTTTGGTGCTAAAAGAGTATAGGACTGCTATGCTTAGTAGGGATATGGATCTATCTAGATTGATGATACATACATAGCAAATAGCGGCAGACAAGATAAGGAAGAGAGATAGAGTGGGGGGTAACAAGAGGTCTAGATCCGAGCAGCATGAGTATGGTCAGGTTAGGTCCCATGGAGGGAACTGCCCATAGTTCTAGAGTTGTTCGTCTATACCAACGCATTCATCAGCTAGTGCTTCCATGCCTAGAGGCAGGCAGGAGCAAGGGAACAGGTCTTCTACGTCCTAGTCCCAGAACTGTGTAAGTATCAGACCTCACTATCCTCTATGTACCAAGTATAGTAGGGACCATCCCAGTAAGTGCTTAGCAGACTAGAGGGGTTATTTTGGTTGTGGCAAGCTGGGCCACAGGCTTCGAGAGTATCCGCATACTAGGTAATAGAACAGAGACGCTTGACCTCAAACATAGACTACTAGTGCACCAGCTCTTGTAGCTTGCCCTGCCCCTACTTAGGGCTCTTCATCTAGCATTGCTAGCAGTCAGCGCCAGAATAGATTCTTTGCTTTACCTTCCTATTAGGAGCTGGAAGACTCTTACGATGTTGTCACTGGTATGCTCCGTGTATTCCACTTTGATATTCATGTGTTGTTGGACCTTGGGTTAAGTTTCTCTTATGTGACCCCATTTGTTTCTATGAATTTTAAAGTGAGTCCAGAAAAGATTCTTGAGTCATTTCTAGTTTTTACTCCAGTAGGGAAGTCAGTTGTTGCTAAGTAAGTGTATGGTAATTATCCTATTACTGTTCTTTATAGAGTTATGCTTGCTGATTTGATAGAGTTGGACATGGTGGATTTTGACCTTATTTTGGGTATGGATTGGCTTCACTCTTGTTATGCATCTATAGATTGTCGTACTCGTGTGGTTAAGTTTCAATTTCCTGATGAGCCAGTTTTTGAGTGGTCTGGGAGTTCAGTATCTCCCAAGAGTCATTTTATCTCCTATCTCAAAGCCAAAAAACTAATATCAAAAGGTTGCGTCTATCACCTAGTTAGAGTTAAAGACACTAAGTCCAAGGCTCCAACTATTCAGTCAGTCAACATTGTTAATGAGTTCATGATATTTTTCTGGAAGATTTCCCAAGGGTACCTCCTAATAGAGATAGAATTCGGGATTAACCTTCTTCTCGACACTCAGCTTATTTTTATTTTTCCCTACTGTATGGCACCTGTAGAGCTTAAGAAGTTGAAAGAGAAACTCAAAAATCTTTTAGATAAGGGTTTCATAAGGCCAGTGTCTCTCCTTGAGGCGCTCCTATCCTATTCGTGCGAAAGGAAGAAGGTTCTTTGCGTATTTGCATTGACTATCGTCAGCTTAACAAGGTCATAATTAAGAATAAGTACCCTCTTCCAAGAATTGATGACCTGTTTGATCAGTTGCAAGGCGCAAGTTATTTCTCTAAGATAAACCTTAGATCCGGCTATTATCAACTTAAAGTAAGGGAGTGTGATATCCCAAAGACAGCCTTCCGAACCCGTTATGGTCACTTTGAGTTTCTATTTATGTCTTTTGGGTTAACCAATGCTCCAACAACTTTCATGGACCTCATGAATCGAGTGTTCAGACAGTATCTTGATATGTTTGTCATTGTGTTCATAGATGATATCCTTGTGTACTCCCTTTTTAAGAATGACCATGTGGATCATCTTAGAATCATCCTACAAATTCTTAAAAATCATCAGTTGTTTTTCAAATTTAGTAAGTGTGAATTTTGGCTAAGATCAGTGGCCTTTCTGGGTCATATTATTTCAGCCGAAGGTAATAGGGTTGATCCCCAGAAGACAAAAGTTGTAAGAAGTTGGCCTAGACCTATCTCTCCATTTGACATTAGGAGTTTCTTGGGTCTAGCTATCTATTACCGCCGTTTTGTTAAAGGTTTCTCTTCTATTGCATCCCCCATGACCCGGTTGACCTAAAATAAAATTAAGTTCCTTTGGTCAGATTCTTGTGAGAAAAGTTTTTAGGAGTTAAAGACTCGACTTGCTTCAGCCCCTATGTTAACTTTACCTAATGGTACAGATGGTTTTGTGGTGTATTATGATTCCTCTAGAGTTGGTTTGGATTTTATGTTGATGTAGAGAGGTAAGGTTATAGCCTATGCCTCTAGACAGTTGAAGCCGTATGAAAGGAACTACCCAACCCATGATCTTGAGTTAGCTGTTGTGGTCTTTGCTTTGAAAATATGGAGACACTATCTGTATGGTGTTCATGTTGATGTGTTTACTGATCATAAGAGCCTGTAATATGTATTTACTCAGAAAGAGTTGAATCTTAAACAGAGGAGGTGGTTAGAGTTGCTAAAGGATTATGATATGAGTGTGCTATATCTTCTGAGCAAGGCCAATATAGTGGCAGATTCCCTTAGTAGGATGTCTTTGGGCAGTGTGGCTCATATAGAGAAAGGTAAGAAAGAGTTAGCTCATGATGTGCATTATTTGGCTAGACTGGGTGTTAGGTTGCTCGATTCCGCTGAGGGGAATATCTTGGTGCAGAGTCATTTCGAATCCTCTTTAGTTTCTAAAGTGAAGGAGAAGCAAAACAGGGATCTTAGTTTGGTCAGACTGAAGGAGTCAGTTAAGGACCAAAAGTTAGAGGTTTTCTCCCAAGGGAGAGATGGCGTGTTGAGATTACAGGGTAGATTGTTTGTTCCGTGTATTAATGATTTGAGAAAGAAGATTAGGGCTGAAGCGCATGGCGTGCGGTGTTCTAGTCATCCGGTACTACCAAGATGTACCACGACTTATGGTACTAGTGGAGTGGTATGAAGAAGAATATAGCTAAGTTTGTGGCGAAGTGTGCAACGTGCCAACAGATTAAGGTAGAGCACCAAACACCCGGTGGTGTGATGTAAGAGTTTGGTATACCCACTTGGAAGTGGGAAGAGGTGAATATAGATTTCCTAACTGGATTACCTCTTTTGCGTCATCATCATAATTCTATTTGGGTGGTTGTGGACAGGTTGACTAAGTTCGCGTATTTCTTGCCCGTGCATACATCTTATACAGCTGAGGATTATGCTAGATTATATATCTGGAAGTTAGTCAGGTTGCATGGAGTCCCCTCATCTATCATTTCAAATAGGGGTACTCAGTTCACTCTGCAGTTTTGGAGAGCTTTTCAGAAGGGTCTTGGTACCCAAGTTCACCTGAGTTCTGCTTTTCATCTACAGACAGATGGGTCAAGCTGAGAGGGCCATCTTGACTTTGGAGGATATGTTGACAGCATGTGCTTTGACTTGAAGGGTAGTTGGGATGAGCATTTGCCATTGATAGAATTTGCTTATAACAACAGTTATCATGCTATCATCAAGATGGCACCATTTGAGGCCTTCTATACGAGGAGATATAGATTACCCATAGGTTGGTTTAAAGTGGGTTAAGCTACTTTGATTAGACCTGATGCAATATTTGAGGCTATGGAGAAGGTGAGGTTGATTAAAGAAAGGTTAAAGGTAGCTCAAAGTCGTCAAAAGTCATACGCCGATGTGAGGAAAAGGGATCTTGAGTTTGAGGTGGGTGATTTGGTGTACTTGAAGATTTCATCCATGAAAGGGGTGAAGAGGTTTGGCAAAAAAGGGAAGCTTAGTCCCCGTTATGTTGGCCCTTATAGAGTTTGAGTTGTGTTGGGAAAGTCGCATATGAAGTTGAGTTGCCCGCAGAATTATCAGCTATTCATCCTATTTTTCATGTCTCCATGCTTTAGAAGCATATTTGTGATTCTATTGTAGTGGATCCTTCAGAGAGTGCTGATATTCAGAATAGTCTTTCATTTGATAAGATTCCTATTGAGATCCTAGATTTCTAGATTCGTAGATTGGGGAACAAAGAGGTTTCCTTGGTCAAAGTTTTGTGGCAGAACCAGTCAGTTGAGGGCGCTACTTGGGAGGCAGAAGCAGACATGCAAGCCAAGTACCCGCACCTCTTCTCCGCGAGTTCAGATCAAGCCGAAGGTATTATTCTTCCTTAATTAAACCCTTCTAATCTAAAGTTCAACTATGTATCTATTCTTACATGAGTTCTTGCAATTTTTAAAGTATTCAAGAGTTTAGAAAGATGTAGAACCCGCTTAGCAAATTGCTTCAGGTATGTGTACTTAGTTTTCTCTATGTTCTTAGCCTAACTAGAGATATTCGAGGAAGAATGTTTCTAAGGAGGAGATATTGTAAGACCCCGCAAAGTTCCCTTATAGTCTTAGCACTTAGAGCGTGTCAAATGAAGTGTAATTCTAGCCATGAAAGATTAGGGAGTGACTTCCAAAGTGATTAATTATTTTAACCTTGTTGAATTTTCCTAAAAGTGACATTTTATCGTGTGGGAAATTGAATTATCTTTCCTACGATACTTGTTTTGTCGGAATCCAACATCGAAAGAGAAAGATATGGCAATTTTACAGAAAGCAGTAAAATCATCCAGGTGCGACGGAGAGGGCCTACGGACCGTCGAGCTTGCAATGAACCATCGCCCAAACCATAGTAGAGGAGACAGTAAGACCTAATTCTGGTTAGGCACGATAGTAAGGCTGATGGACCATTGGTCTAGCGACGGACTGTCGACCCAGCCATCACAGGCAAGGTAGAAAGTCTAAATTTGGCCAGGTGCGACGGTCAGGACTGATGGACCGTTGACCCAGCAACGGACAGTCGCACCCAACCGTCGCATATCCCGTCTAGCGATTTTAAGTCATCTTTAAAAAGTTCTTTTTGGTATTTTCCCACCTTTTTAATACTCAGATATATCCAGAACGAAGCTGAGGGCTTCATTATTCATCCAAACATCTCAAAGCTAGGGTTTCTCCCTCAAGAACAAGAATAAATTCCTCCTCCAAGAACTTCAAGATGCCACCATAGATTTTACAAATTGAGTTAAGATTCAAGGTTCCCAAGTTAAAGGCTTCAAGAACCCTCACTCAAGAGTTTCAAAAAGAGTCTCAAGCAAATTTTTCACCTATAAGTCATAATCTAAGGTATGCGGGGTTTGAACAAGGACACTTCTTTTGTCCTTGTGCCTAAAAGTTATTTTAATTATGAGAATATATGATTTTCTATGTTTTCTTATGAAATTGAAGTATGGGGTTATATCCTATGTTGTTATTCCTTGAGATTTTAATAGTTCCAATGTTCTAGAAATTGAAGTACATGAGTATTTTGAGATTTAAGGCAAAATGTTGAAAATTCCAGATTTTCTATATGATTTATAAATCTTTATGACATCTAGTATGCACTTTGATGAGTTTTAACTTGATATTTAATTATGGGTCACTAAGCCCTACTTGAGAATTGCACTTTTATGAACTTTTGTGCTATATGCACCCATGAATTAAGTACTTTGATATTATTGAGAAAAATTTGTCCTTTTGGTTATAGTAGAGTTGAAATCCATATGAAGTATGATTTAAAGCTAATAGAAATATGATTTGGTCTTTATTATAGACCCTTGAGTTATTTTGAGGTGGATTTCTAAGAGTTCTGAGCTGAGTATGAAAGTAGTATTTAGCACCGAGTTGGGTATGATTCCAAGGTCTCATGCCCCAGAACTACGTTCCACCATAGGATCAAGATTTATAGGCCCAACGCCGAGATAGTGATCACTAAAGATGAGGTTCTACTTCAATGGCAAGGATAGAATAGCTCTCCCCAATGTGGGCGAGACGTTTGACTCCATGTAGCTTACATGGTTTATATTGGTTAGAAGAAAATCCCTACTTCCAAGTGTCAAGAGTCTAAAGGAGTTCTAGAGTTCCTAAGTGTTAAAAGTTCCTAAAAGTTCTGAGTCCTTAAGTTTTAAAAAAGTTTTACTCTCAATGAGATAAAAGAATGAGTTTGAAAGTTTTGTTTAAAGCTTCTTTTAGCCTTCAAGTACTGAGAATAAGAAGAGTGTATGGATTTTAAAGTTAAGTATAATGACTCACGAGATTTGTGTTACATGCTTCACTGTTCATAATTCATGAGTTTTACATTTTAGACTTATTCAAGCTATGTGAGTCATTCCTATTTGCATGCATGATCTTAATAAAGAGTATTGATACTGTTTTGTGTAAATGCATACACCCCCATATACTTTGTACATTCACAAAGTGCTGATCCACATATATGTCTGTGTGCTACATTGTCTTATAATGTAGGTTCAGGTGCTCAGTCTTAGCAGTGACCGTGATTTCCGAGTGTCTTTGCTTACATTCCATAGTTGGTTTGTCCTCATGGTTCGAGGACCTATATTTGCAGCTTTCCAATTTTTATAGTGTTTTGAGTTTTACTTTCAGATCATTGCGAGTAAGTTGGGGGTCTGTCCCAATGGCTCTCCAGTTGAGTAGTAGAGGCTTTATCAAACTAGATAGTCAGTTGAAGTTGTGTTCTAGACTATCAGTATTTTTGCTATCCAGATATTATTTCTAGTTATTTTGGATTATAGTTGGCACAATAAGGCATCATTGTTTAGATTATTTACACTGAAATAGGAGTTAGAAGTAGTAACATGCTCAAAGGGTTAGCCTAGGGCTACTTGTAGCCTTAAACATTGTGTGACGTCTCGGGATGAGATTTCGGAGTGTTATAAACTTGGTATTAGAGTTTAAGGTTTAAGGAGTTCTAGGGTTTCTGACAAGCCGCATTGAGTAGAGTCTTGATCATCGGTGTGTAGAGCGCCACATCTATGAGCAAGAGGCTACAAGACGTTTTAGAAAAATGTTGTTTTTTTCTTTTAGGTTCTATCGTGACTACAATTATCCCTCTCATCTTATAATTCGTGCTCTCTTATTTTTGAAAATGCCTCCCAAAAGAGCTAACGCCCGCAAAACAATAATGAGCAACCTCATCCTGTTGATCCTTTGAATGAGACCGTGTCTCATGCTGAGTTTTGGGCGGCCTTTCAGGTGTTTGCCCAAGTAGTCATAACAAATGTTCAGGATAATAACCAGGACGCAGTTCCGAATCGGCAGAAAGGTGATTTAGCTGCTGCTAGGATTCATGATTTCATGCAGATAAATCCACCAGAGTTTTATGGGTCTAAGGCAGGTAAAGACCCACTGTTATATCTTTAGGAGGTAAGGAAGATCACACAAGTGATGCATGTTTCTGAGGAAGAAAGTGTTGAGCTAGCCTCTTACAGGTTTAAAGATATTGGTTATGACTGAGTTGTAGCATAAAGGAAGGGTAGAGGTAATGATGTTGCCCTAATGACTTGGCAGGTGTTTCAAGGTGCATTGTTGGACAATTTCTTCCTGCTTGAGATTAGGGAAGCAAAGATTAAGGAGTTTATAAACTTGAGACAGGGTTCCATTACTCTTAAGGAATACTGCCTTAAGTTTAATCAGTTGGCCAAGTATGCTCTTGATTTAATGGCTGACACCCGTACTAGTATAAGTAAGTTTATGACTAGTGTGAATGGTTTGGTGCTAAAAGAGTGTAGGAATGCTATGCTTAATAGGGATATGGTTCTGTCTAGATTGATGATACATACATATCAAATAGAGGCAGACAAGATAAGAAAGAGAGATAGAGTGAGGGATAACAAAAGGGCTAGATCCGAGCAGCATGAGTATGGTCAGGTTAGGTCCCATGGAAGGAACAACCCACAGTTCCAGAGTCGTTCGTCTATGCCAGCGCCTTCATCAGCTAGTGCTTCCGTGCTTAGAGGTAGGCAGGAACAAGGGAACAGGTCTTCTACGTCCTGGTCCCAAAATAGTGTAAGTAATAAACCTCGCTATCCTCTATGTACCAAGTGTGGTAGGGTCTATCCCGGTGAGTGTTTAGCAGACCAGAGGGGTTGTTTTGGTTGTGGTAAGCTAGGCCACAGACTTAGAGAGTGTCCGCATGCTAGGCAATAGAACAAAGATGCCTGACCTCAGACACAGACTACTAGTGCACCATATCGTCTAATTCGAGTTAAGGATTCTTACTTTGAAAGTCCTTCTTAGAATCTATCCCTGTGGTTAATGAGTTTCCTGAAGTGTGATGATCTTTCTGGAATTCCTCTCAATCGTGAAATAGACTTTGGGATTGATCTTCTGTCGGATACTCATCTTATTTCTATTCCTCCTTATAGAATGAATTTGGTGGAACTATAGGAGCTAAAGGAGCAGTTAAAATATCTTCTTGATAATGGGTTCATTTGTTCTAGTGTTTCTCCGTTGGGTGCTCCTATGCTTTTCATTCAAAAGATTGATGGGTCCCTTCGAATGTGTATAGACTATCATCAGATGAAGAAGTGACAATGAGGAATAAGTACCCTATTCCTAGTATTGATAACCTTTTTGATCAGCTTTAGGGGTGCTAGATGCTTCTCTTAGATTGATTTTTTTTTGGGCTATTATCAATCAAAAATTTAGGAGGCTTATATTCCCAAGACTTATTTCCAAACCTGGTATGATCACTAAGAGTTTTTGGTTATGTCATTTGGGTTGACTAATGCTCCGGCTGCGTTTATAGATCTGATGAATTGGGTTTTCTGGCAGTTTCTGGATTTGCTTGTTATAGTCTTTATTGATGATATCTTGGTGTATTTTAAAAGTAGGGAGGATCGTGACAATCACTTCCAAATTGTGTTGTAGACCTTTAAGGATCAGAAGTTGTATGCTAAATTTTCTAAGTGTGAGTTTTGGCTGAATACTGTGACTTTTCTTGGGCATGTTGTTTCTAGTGAGCAGATCAAGGTGGATCCATAGAAAGTTGAGGCAGTTAAGAAATGGCCTAGACCTGTGACTCTAACTGATATTAAGAGCTTCTTGGGTTTGGCTAGGTATTATTGGTGGTTCGTAGATATTTTTTCTTCTATTACTACTCCACTGACAAGGTCAACTCAGAAAAAGGTAATTTTTTATAGTCCGATACTTGTGAGGGTAGCTTTGAAAAGTTAAAGGATAAGTTGACTTTGATCCCAGTTTTGACCCTGCTTGAGGATACAAATAGTTTTATTGTGTTTTGTGATGCTGTAGGACTTGTTTGCGTCATGATGTAATATGGTACGGTTGTGTCCTATGCTTCTAGGCAGCTTAAGGTTCATAAAGAAATTATCTGGCTCCCGACTTAGAGTATGTGGCTATGGTTTTTCACTTTGAAGATTTGGCGCCATTATTTGTATGGGGTATATGTGGACTTTTATTCAGATCATAAGATCTTGCAATATGTGTTCACTCAGTAGGAATTAGATCTCAAGCAGAGGCGTTGGCTCTAATTGCTTAAGCATTATGACATGTGTCTTTACTACTATCCAGGTAAAGCTAATATTATTAGTGATGCTCTTAGTAGGTTATTTATGGGGAACTTATCCCATGTTGATAAGGAGAAAAAAGGATTAGTCACAGACATTTATAGATTGGCTCACTTGGGTATTCATTCTTTGGACTCTTAAGATGGGGGAGTTATTGTTCGAGAAATGGTCAAATCAATTCTTGGAGCAGATGTGAAGGAGGAGCATACTTTGGATCTCAAACTTATGCAAATTAAGGATAATGCAGGTCAATAAATAGTTATGGCTTTCAAGAATAGGGGAGATGTCATTCTGAGGTAATAATATAGGTTGTGTGTTCCTGATGTTGATGAGTTGCGAAAAAAGATTTTAGCTGAGGCTCATAAGTCTAGGCATACAGTTCATCTGTGCTTTACTAAGATATACCATGACTTGAAGAAGTTCTATTAGCAGAATAATATGAAAAAAGGGATGTAGCAAATTTTGTTGCTAAGTGTATAGTTTGTTAGCAAGTTAAGGTTGAGCACTTTAGGCCTGGGGGCATGTCTCAAGAGATAGAGTTGCCCATGTGGAAGTAGGAGATGATCAATATGGATTTATTATAGGTCTTCCGCGGTTTTGCAATAAGTATGATTCGATTTGGTCCATTATGGTTAGAATAACGAGTCTTGAAGACTCTATACAAGTCATTTAGTGTCATCCGTAGCCAAACCAGTGAGGTCTCCCTAAGTTTCTTTCCTGATCACGATTGGTACCTAGCAAGTCGTAAGGTGTGGTCATGAGTCATAGGGAGGGACTCGTGACCAAACTAGTAGAATAGCCAACATTTTTATCCTGAGTGTAACTAGGAACTTGCGCATAAGGTATGGTCACGAGTCGTAGGGTGTGACTTGTGACCAAACTAGTGAAGGCTTCCTTGAGTCACTGCCCAAACTATGAGTCCAGAAAAGGACTTGTATCCAGACATCATGAGTCGTGACGTGACTCGTAATGATTGGCGTTACTTTTTTTGTTTTGCACTTTTAATTAAGGGTAATTTGGTTATTTTCCTCTTTCCCCTATCATAACCATGACCTAAAATACCCTCGGGGACCCTATAACTCCCCATTATTTAATAATAAACTACTCTTTAATCTCTCAAATTCCCCAAGTCAAGAACAACTAGGGTTTCTGAAGATTAATCATCTAGGCCTCTAAGATTGGTTTCTTCTCCATAACTCTTGACATCTCAGGCATGTATCTCTTAATTTTTTTTTGTGAAAAGTATGTGTTTAAAATATAATTAATTGATGGTTTTGGAAATTGGGTTGAGGGTCCTTGAATGTTATTGATGGAATTGTTTTTCCCATGAGTTTTGTGAATTATTCATGATTTGAATTGATAGTTTTGAAACTAATTAAGTACATAGGAATGGAAATTAGTATGGGGCTCATGGATTCCCCTAAATAAATAAATTTTGGAATTAGAATTGGTAACAACCTCAACCCAACCTTATGAAATTGGCTTTGAAATATGAGTATATGCATGTTGAAACTACTTTTGGAACTATTGCATGATATAGAAGGTTAATGAAACATAATGGTTTTAAATTGAACCATAGGGATCATGGATTCCCTCAAGCTAATGAATAGTTGAACCTTGGGGGTTGTGGATTTCCCCAAGTTAATGAACAATTGAACCTAGGGGGTCATAGATTTTCCTCACGTGGATGAATAATTGGAGCTTGTGGGATCATGGATTCCCGCAAGTAATGATAATTGAAATGACATAATGATATTAGCTGGAAAATGTATTGGTATGACGATACCAACAATTTATGCCTTCATGGATGATCATAGTTCAATGAATAGGAATGTGTAAATATTTTAATTGGGCTTAAAGGGGGTTATGTAGTTGAGCCGTGAAAGTAAAGGTACCGAGGAACTGATATGGGGAACCCATATTTTTTGGTGTGAAGATTGGTTTTGATTACCATATGCTTGTGTCACACTTTATATATTTGTATCTTGGATTGGCAAAGGGTCGTGGATTCCTCGACCTCCCTTGATACTCCAGTTCATGAGGATAACATGCACTAGGACCCTTTTAGTAGAGCAAGAGCTGGACCTATATAGCCCATGTGTATAGATGATAGTTTGAGCTATACAGACTAGGTTAGTATTTTAACTCTCATACTAAACCTTATTCCCCGCCCTGGTATATTATATTTATATGTATATGATTGTGTACATATAACTTTGGATTGATTGATCATGGTATTAGTTTAACCCTTCCCTGAGGTACATGCTAGTGCTCACCCCTCTAACCATCCTTGGATGCTGTATCCCCATGCGATGAAGGGTTTAAAGACACTTCTATTTCCTTACAAAGTGGTGGGTAATTACTGGATTGTCTAAGAGTCAACTTTAAAGTAGTGAGCTTCCATTCTCCTGAAGGCCCTCATTTTATGGTCCTGTATTTACTTATGTCTTAGACTATTTCGATAGGTTTCTGGCTATGGTCGGGGGAATATCTTGACTTTGGTTGATGTTTGGTTTCTTATTGGATTTTGTGGAAAATAAAATATGGGTGGATTTGGTGTAGGGGATTCTTAGATCCTTTTCAATTTATTTATCTATCTTGTTATATGTTCAGAACTCAGCTCTATCTCGTTATAAGTCTAAAACTCAGCTCTATCTTATCATATATTCGTGACTCAATCGCTGTTAGTTGTATTATGTTTTGGTTGGCTAGGTTAATAAGGGTGGTGTTCAGTCCTTGGAGAACTTGTGATATCCATCGTGATTAGGTCCTAGTTTGGGTCATGACAAGCTTGGTATCAGAGCCTAAGTTCATGGTCATTAGGTGTTCACAAAATCGAGTAAATTAGTCTCTTTTATGGGCATTTAGCGTGCCACACTTATGAGGGAAAGACTATAAGACATTTAGAAATGTTTCCCTTTCTTGTGTTTTATTTTCAGGTTATAAATTCTAGGGCATTGAAATCTCCTCTAATTTCATTTTTTTGTATTTTAGATCATTCCTCCCCAAAGATCTAATGCTCGTGGAAACTCCTCTGTCCCATCTCTGGACAATATTGATGGAACTCATTCTACTTATACAGTACAAACCTGGTCTAGGGTTCCTGCTCCTGACTGCCTACATGGAGTTCCACTAGTCCCTACTAGTCCTCCTTGGGCTTCTTGGGCTGATGATATTTATGCCCCACTACCCCAAGGAGATATTTCTAATGCCGAATTCCATAGATTTATTTATCTGCTGACTCAATTGGTGACTTCTCAGTACCGTTAGGTTGACCGTGTTGGTTCTGTTTCTCTATTTTCTGAGTTTACTAGAATTGGTCAGTTTATGAGGTTGAATCCCCCAACCTTTACAGGCTCTAAGGTGTAGGAGGATCCTCTAGGGTTTGGTTATGAAATAAAAAGGATATTCAGGGTGATGCATACTACTGATGTGGGTAGTATGGAATTTACTGTATATTAGTTGAAGGATGTGGCATATCAGTGGTATGACGAGTAGGAGCAGTCGAGAAATGATGATTCTGAGCAAGCTGTGTAGGAGGAGTTTTCTGGTGCTTTCCTTAATTATTTCTTTCCTTAAGAGTTAAGGGAGGCCAAGGCTGAAGAGTTTGTAAACTTGAGACAATGTAGGATGAGTGTAAAGAAATATGCATTGAAGTTCTATTAGTTGTCTCATTATGCTCCAGAATTGGTGTCTAGTATAAGGGCTAGAATAAGGAAGTTTGCTTCTGGTTTGTCTCGGGACTTAGTACTAGAGTGTAAGGCTGCAATGCTGAATAATGACATGGATATCTCTAGGCTTGTAATTTATATATAGTAGGTTGAGGATGAGAAGAAAAAACAACCAAAGATTGAGGAAAGACAAAAGTATGAAGTTCAGGTATTCAGAGCAGGGTGGAGGCCAACTGAACAATGGTAGAAATGGTAGGCCGTAGGGAAATAAGAAGACTTGGGGAAAATTTCATTTATATTCAATGGATAGTGCTCCTTATCTTAAGTTGTTTGGTGGTCGTTGCTTCTAGGCTGATATTTGTTTTAAGGCACAGGGTGCCCAGTCTCAGGCTAGTGGAGCTTAGTTAGCCGCACCTTATTCTCTCTGCAGATTTTATAGGTAGATGTATCATGTAGTTTGTGTTGAAGGGAGGAATAGGTGTGATAATTATGGTAAGCTAGGGCATTTGCAGCGATACTGTCCATCTAAGGTTGCTTCTGGAGCTAATGAGGTCTCTATTGCTACTTTGTCAGCTCCTGCACTAAAGGGTACTACTTCTGGTACCGGCACTGGCCGAAATCGACTCTATGCACTTACCACCCTTTAGGAAACTGAGGCATCTCCTAATATCGTTACTCATATGTTAAAACTTTTCTCTCTTGATGTATATTGTCTGCTTGATCTAGGTTCTACCCTTTCTTATGTGATTATTTTGGTTTTGGTCCCAAGGGTATTTTTGAGCCTTTCTCTATGTGTACCCCAGTGGGTGATTTTATCGTGTCTAGAAAAGTCTATAGGGGTTGTCTAATGTCTATCTTTCATAAGGAGACATTGGTGGACCTGATAGAGTTGGATATTGTAGACTTTGATGTGATCTTGGAGATGAATTGGCTTCATTCATGCTATGCTTCTCTTGATTGCAGGACCCAAAAGGTTAGTTTCCAATAATCAGGTGAGCTTGTGATTTAGTGGGAAGGGAGTTCCCTAGTACCTAACAGAAGGTTTATTTCTTGTCTTAGAGCTTGAAAGTTGATTTCTAAGGGGTGTCTGTATCATTTAGTTTGTGTTATGGATTTTAATTCTGAGGGTCCCTCGTTGCAATCTATCCCTGTAGTGAATAAGTTTCCTGAAGTGTTCCTCGATGATCTTCCTGGTATTTCTCCCATTAGGGAAATAGCATTTGGGATCGATCTTCTACCATATACCCATCCTATCTCTATCCCTCTTTATAGAATTGCTTCGTCTGAGTTGAAAGAATTAAAAAAGCAATTAAAGGATCTTCTAGGTAAGGGTTTTATTTGCCCTAACGTTTTCCCATAGGGTGCTTATGTGTTTTTCGTAAGAAAGATGGGTCTCTTCAGATGTGTAATAGACTACCGTCTGTTGAATTGGGTGACTGTGAAGAATAAGTACCTTCTTCCTAGAATTAATGACCTATTCATCAAGCTTCAGGGTACTAGATGCTTTCTTAAGATTGATCTTCGGTTGGGTTATCATCAGTTGAAGATTAGGGAAGCAGATATCCCTAACACTGCTTTTCGTAGTCGGTATGGTCACTATACATTCTTGGTCATGTCATTTGTATTGACTAATGGCCCGATGACATTTATGGATCTTATGAACCGGGTGTTTAGGCAGTTCCTGGACTTGTTTGTTATTGTGTTTATTGTCGATATCTTGGCATATTCTAAGTGCGAGGAGGATCATGCAGGATCATGCCAATCACCTCCAAGTAATGTTACAGACTCTTAACGATCAATAATTGTATGCCAAGTTTTTGAAGTGCGAGTTTTTGTTGAATGTTGTGACCTTTCTCGGTCATGTTATTTATAGTGAGGGGATCAAGGTGGATACACAGAAGGTTGAGGGGGTTAGAAGTGGCCTAGACCCACGACTACAACCGACATTCAAAACTTATTGGGTTTAGCCGGGTATTATAAGATTTTTGTGGAGAGTATTATGGTAAGATTGATTGACCTGCTCACTTCTTGCCTGTGAGGACTACCTATTCTGGAGAGTATTATGGTAAGATTTTTATTCAGAAGATCATCAAGTTACATAGTGCTCCACTTTCCGTCATTTTGTATAGAGGTACGTGGTTTTTATCTCACTTTTGCCATTTATTTCAAAGAGGTTTGGGCACTAAGGTGAACCTTAACACCACTTTCTCCCTCAGACAGTGCATAAACAAAAAGGACTATTCATACTTTGGAGGATATGCTAAGGGCCTGTGTAATTAACTTTGGTGGTAGTTGGGTTGATCATTTTCCTCTCTTTGAATTTTTGTATAGTAACAGTTATTATTCTAGCATTGGGATGACTCCTTTTGAAGCTCATTATGGTAGGGGGAGTAGATCTCCTATCGGGTGGTTTGAGGTTAGCGAGAATAAATTGTTAGGTTTGGACTTGGTTCAAGAAGCCATGGAGAAGGTGAAGGTGATTAGAGAAGGCATAAGACCGCTCATAGTCACCAAAAGTCCCATGTGGAGTGAGGCGAAGAGAGTTGGAGTTTGATATTGGTGATTGGGTATTCTTGAAGGTGTCTCTCATAAAGGGAGTGACAAGGTTAGAGAAGAAGGAAAAGCTTAGTCCCTGATATGTGGGCCCATATTTGATTTTAAGGAGAATGGGTAATGTTTCTTGCGAGTTAGAATTACCTTCAAGTTTGGGTTCCATCAATCCAATTTTCCATGTTTTTATGTTGAAAAAGTGCGTGGGTGATTCTTCTTTGATCATGAATATTAGAAGTGTTGGTATTTCAGATTCCTTATCTTATGAGAAAGTCCCAATGGAGATTTTTGATAGACAAGTTTGTCATTTGAGGACTAAGGATGTGGCTTTGGTGTAGGTTCTATGGAGGGACCAAAAGGTTTAAGAAGCTACTTGGGAAGCTGAAGAGGCCATGAAGTCCAAGTATCTGTTCTTATCCCCTGCACTGGATGTTACATTCTCCTGACACTAGAAGCTGAAGAGGCCATAAAGTTCAAGCTACTTTGGATGAATGATCCTAGGGGGAGAATGTAACACCCCAAGTTTTGATCCCTGAAAATTTTTGGGATTTGGGCTCACTGCCCAGGGTACAACTTTGTCACGAGTAGTGAAGACTCTATACGAGTCGTATAGTGTCATCCATAGCTAAACTAGTGTAGGTTCCTTAAGTTTTTGTACTGATCATAATTAGTACCTAATGAGTCGTGGAGAGGGACTCATGACCAAACCAGTGGAATAGCCAATGTTTCTATCCTGTGTATGACTAGGACCTCACGAACCATAAGGTATGGTCACGAGTCGTAGGGTGTGACTCATGACCCAAACTAATGAAGAATGCCCCGAGTCACTGACTATACTCTTAGTCTAGTCAAGGACCCATATCCATGATCACGAGTCGTGACGTGACCCATAACGACTTGCATTATTTTTTTTGCATTTTTAATTGAGGATACTTCAGTTATTTCCCTCTTTCCCCAATAATAACTCACGACCTAGAATACCTAGGGGACCCCATAGCTCCCCTTATTCAATCATAAACTACTCTCTACTCTTTTAAATTCCCCAAGTCAAGAACAACTAGTGTTTATCAAGGTTGATCATCTAGGGCTTTAAGATTGGTTTCTCCTCTGTGACTCTTGATATCTCAGGCATGTATCTCTTCCCTTAAACTTGTTTTGTTAAAAGCATGTGTTTAAATTGTTAGTCATATGATTAATTGATGGTTTTGGAAATTATGTTGAGGGTCCTTATATGTTATTGATGGTATTGTTTTTCCCATGACTTTTGTGAATTATTCATGATTTGAATTGATAATTTTAAAATTAATTGGATGAATGGGTATGGGAATTGGAATGAGGGTCGTGCATTTTGGTGACTTCCAAGGTACACCTCATTTCTAAAGATGACACGGTCGCTGCCAATTATAGTAACCCAACAATGGTTGGGGTCGAATCCCAAGGGAATATGTGGAATCGTGGCTCTCATCTATTATAATCAATGGGCAAAACTGGAAAAGTAAATGGGGGGAGGTTTGAGTAGCAATATCGAACTAGTAGAAAATACCAACTTCGGTTGTAATCATTCGTAAGTGAACACTAGGATTGTGTTCCGCCTGGCTTCTCAACTCTGTAGGTTTATAGTGTTTTGTTGAACCAACCCGATATCTTGTATGTAGAATCAATAAGTTATGTACCTTCTACAGTCTTTTGGACGAGCCAAAGGATATCACCCTTTACCTTTTGGGTCTTAGGATGTTGCCTTACTAACCCTTATCTTGATCCAGTTAACTATTACCTTTTGAGTCTCTAGCTATTAGATGAAATCTAACCATCTTACGTAGATAAAACTTATAAGTGTGGATCGAAAGTTAAACTCCAAATTACTGTTGTCATTATCTTTTTTCTAGTCACTACTCCTCTTTTGGAGTAAGTTGCAATAATTTAGGTAGGATTCTAACATGTGCACCCGTTAAGAAAAATATTATATTAAAGATAAAGCAATGCATGCATGGGTATCGATTCTGAACAATAATAGCACTTCCCCTACTTTGTCAATCTACCAGCGTTTCCACAACCCTAGATGTGGGTTTTTAACCTCTCTTGCTTGTAAAGTGATCAACAACATTCATGATTGAAGGCATAAGATGAAATCACAATAAGAAGTAAAAACCCCAAACCATAACTGAATTAATCAACTAAAGTCCATACAAGAGAATTCCAAGACTAAGATCGAATCTTGGAATCAAAATACATTTGTAAGTATCAAGAGTGCATAAATTTTAGTAAAAAACACATAAGGGGTATTTATAGTACATGAGGAAACCCTACAACCAAAGCCCAAACTAAATAAGAGAAAAAAAGGTCGGTGGCTACTTATGGTCCCTATATGCGCCCTAGCCCTAGGTGCATGTGCTACATGCAGCTTGTAGGCAGGGCCCATGAAGTGACCGCATGTGCTAGGACCAAAAAATCCTGCAGGTCAGCTCTCTGGATTTAGGACTTCTGACACTTGATTTTCCCACATGCGGTCTCCATGTGCTACATGTGGTCTGCATTTTGACTTGGCATGTGCCGAAAGTCATTTTTCAGCTCCTCTTTAATTTCTATACATTCTTTGGTCACGAATAATCCAAAAAGTGTCTTGAACATCCACAATTGCTCCCATAAGTAGCCAAAATTAACTTTTTCATCATTTTCACGGACTTAGCATCCGAAACATGATTTCCTGTAAAACATACCCAGAATGTATCATGTCTAACAAAATAACCTCAGAAACTTAGATATTTTTCTCGTTTTAAGTATCGAAAGTGCTATATTCCTTTAGCATATCAGATTCCCCCAAATAAATGAATTTTGGAATTGGAATTTGTAATAACTTCAACCTAACCTTATGAAATTGACTTTTAAACATGAGTATATACATATTGAAACTACTTTTTGAACTATTGCATGATATAGAAGGTTAATGAAACGTAGTGGTTCTAAATTAAACCTTGGGGGTCGTGGATTCCCCCAATCTATTGAATAATTTAATCTTAGGGGTCGTGGATTCCCCCAATCTAATGAATAATTGAACCTAGGAGGTCTGGATTCTTCCATATGGACAAATTACTTGAGCTTATGGGGTAGTGGATTCCCTCAAGTAATGTTAATTGATATGACACGATGATATTAGCTTTTAAGCATATTGGTATGACGATACCAATAATTTATTCCTTAATGGATGATCATGGTTGAATGAATGGGAATGTGTAAATATGCTGAGCCGTAAAATTAGAGGTCCCGAGGGATTGATACTGGGAACCCACGTTTGCCGGCGTGAGGGTTGGTATTGATGACCATTTGCTTTTGCCACACTTTATATATTTGTATCTTGGATTGTTGAAGGGTCATAAATTCCCCGAATTTCCTTGATACCCCCATTCATGCAGATAACACACTGGGACCCTTTCAGCATGGTAAAATTTGGACCCATATAGCCCTTGGGTATAGATGACGATTTAGCTGCATAGTCCAGGTTAGCATTTTAACTATCATGCTAAACTTTGTTCCCTATCCTGAAATATTATATATATATATATATATGTATATGATTGTGTGCATATGGATTTGGAATGATTGATCATGACATTATTTTATCCCTTCCCCGAGTTACATGCTAGTGCTCACCCCGCTAATCGTCCCTGAATTTTGTATCCCCATGCGATGTAGGGTCTGAAAACACTTATATTTCCTTGAGAATTGGTAGGTGATTTCTATATTGTTCGAGATTTGTCTTTGAAGTGGTGAGATTTTATTCTTCAAAAGGCCCTCATTTTATGGTCTTGTCTTTACTTATGTCTTAGACTATTTTGGCGGGTTTTGGGCTATGGTTAAGGGCATATGTGCCGACTTTGGTTGATATTTGGTTTCTTAGAGGCTTTTATAGATAACAGGACATGTGTGGATGTGGTATTATGGATTCTTATATCCTATTTATTTGTTTTATTGTCATGACCCGATGCTACCCCCTAGTCGTGACAACGGTGCTTATGGTCACAATTGACCATAAGCTAAACCATGAGTTGTTACCTGCTGTGAGCACTGAATAAAATGGCAATAAAATATGTACATAGAATATAAACTAATAAGTTCAAAAATATATCTAAATATTGTGAGCGTAATTTAATCACAAGTCTATAAACTTCTGATAACAATACTAAAAACACAAGTGATAATACTGATAAACTGACTAGCTGTCTATCTGACTATCTGAATGTCTGAAATCCTCTAAACTGACTGAGGAGTTGATGGGACAGACCCCAATAAACTTAAACTGACTAATGAAAAGAAATGCAAAAATAATAGTACAAACAATATAGGTCCTCGATAGATGAGGACTCACCAATACTGCTGCAGCTGAAGTGCTAAACTATTTAAGAACAGTCGAGAAACTGAGCATCTGAACCTATACTATAAAAAATCACTGCGTAAAGAAGAGTATGTGATCAGTACTTTGAATGTACTGGTATATGAGATGAGGTTAGGCTAGTATACATGGGTTACTATACATATGAAATATGGAATAAATAAATGGCATGATATAACAAAATATGAATGCATGACAACTAAAATATCTGAGAATGCACGACCAAGCATATATATATATATATACATTTTTGAAATAATTTGTAAGCTGAATTACTGAAATTTGATAACTGAATAACTGGTAATCTGTATGCTTTCGTCAACCAAACCTGAAATGAATTCTGTACTGAATACTGAACTGAGACTGTAAGAGGTATCATCTACCTGACATGCCGCAATCTAAGCTAAACGGGGTCCAACCTGTAACCCTAGTTAGAAGGGTGTCAGTACCGTGCCATGGGTAATAACACATGGATGTGTGGATACAC
Organism: Capsicum annuum; assembly: GCF_002878395.1. NCBI lineage: Eukaryota > Viridiplantae > Streptophyta > Magnoliopsida > Solanales > Solanaceae > Capsicum > Capsicum annuum. Next base: position 160,743,231 of record NC_061119.1, read on the forward strand.
TCAACTGGTGTCCTGAAGGACTGAGGAGTAAGTCCTAAACTGGCGCGTGAACCTTAAGAGAAAGTTAGTCCTAAATTGGTGGGTGACATATCATAATCCTACGTTGGCTACATAGTTTTGGAACTTAGGGACTGCTTTTAAGGACCCAGTCTTAGCTAGTGGGTGAGCCTTCATCCCTAGGTTTGCTTAGTACTAAATCCCACTCCCAACTGAACTAACACTAATTACTGGACTGAATTAAGCTTAACTGAACAAAAAATTTATCATAATAACTAACTGAATGATAATGCTCATGGTATATCTAAAATTATTCTAAAGATACTGAAATTATGTAAACAACTAGGTATCGGGTGTTCATATCCCATCAACACTGAATGGAAATAAAAATAAGTACATATAAAAGATTTGAAACCATAGTAGGGAATCATTGTTCAAAATCCAACACTTAGGCATTTGATGTTGGTTGTATTTATGCATTCTAGTGTCACTATTCTAGTCTTTTTAGCTTGTTTTGAGGATAATTCATGTTCTTAATGTGTTGATAATGATATAAATATGAATTTAAGTGTCCATGTATGCGTTTACAATGTTTAATGGTGTTTTCATATGAGTTTTGATTTAAATTGATTATTTAGAATTCAATTGAGGAAACTAGTGTGACTAGCTTGAGCTAGGTTTTTGTCTAGTCCATCGTGTCGGGTTCTAATGTTTTTAATAAGATTCTAAGGTTTTTAATTTGTATTTATATGTAAAATAACTTGATTATCATGTTCAAGGGTCAATTGTATCAAAACAAGAGTCAAAACAATAAGCTTAAGCTCGATGTGAATTTGGCCTATGCTTAGCTCGTGTTTCTAGTTTGTCGTGTTGGATGTTGTGTTGTTTTGATATTTAAATTGTTATGTTTGATGATATAGGATACTTGGTGAATGTATTATGATGATATATGAAGGATATAAAAGCTTCAAATCAAGTGAAAACAACTCAAAAAGGCTTGGAATGGATCACGAAAGCACAATACGCAACTTGGCGCAAATTTGGACACATGAAATGTCCAGGGATAGTGACGGCACATGGGAAGGCATTTTGGCGCGTTCTACACACCAAAAGACTTTGAAGGGACCCCAAACAGTATGTAAGTGTGATATACATGCGTCTCATGCTCTATTACTATGCCCCATTTCATTAAACACTTGAGAGACAAGAACTTAAACATGGGAATGGATAAATCACGTGATAATAACATAGTTACAATACTAAAACCATGAATTAAGTTTTTAAATGACAAGAGTTCAGTACTCAAAACATGCAATGGCTCATTCTATCGAAAACACGTGTAATCATAACTTGAAATCAAATTATCAAGATGTCCATGGGCATAATTCAACTAAATTTTGTAGAATTCAAAATTTAAAACATAAAAAAGGATTCTTGGACTCCATGTGTGAAAAGGGCCCATGGATGAACATCACACATACCTTAAACCCTTAAGCTTGAAAGATAAACACCAATATTGATGCTTTCTTGAATGTTCTTGGATTGGGCAGCTTGAATCCTTGGTTTTCTTAGGGAGAAAGTAATGGAATTTGATGATCTTGGGGGAGGAAAGGGTTTGTTTTTGCGAGAAAATTGGAGAAAATGAGCAAATAATTCCCTAACTGGTTTTATAATTAGTGATTTAATAAATTGAGTTTAGGGGAAAAGATATAATTACCCCCCAGGCAATTAAATTTGTAACTGAAGTGCGTTTTACATGCTCACCGCTATGCGGTGTACGTGCCATTTCAATAAGCACCGAAGACCTGTAGCAATGATCTACTAGAATCGTGATCCAAATAAGACCCAATCTTCGTTTGAAAAATCCAAAACTTCTCTGAGACATGCACTTTACACCCCTAAACATGAATTAACTCAAAAACCAACGTCTCAAGGTCGGGAAGACCAATTTAAAAACCCTCAAAGTTAAGAGGCCTTAAAAATGACTATGTCCCCAACACTTCGTGAAATTTTCAGGTTTTAAGCCTTTTATGCATGCAACTAGGTGCTAAACTGAGCTAAGAATAATACTGAGTATTACAATATCTCTTTCTTAGGAATATTCGTCCCTGAACGAGACTGATTAGGCCAAGAGTTCTGACGTAAGGCAAGTGAGATCACATACTGAACATACACAACTGGAAATATGATTACATGACTGAATCTGAAACATGATACATGACTGAACTGATTTTGTGAATGCATGCAATGAAATGAGATAGATTACATATCTGAAGCTAAGAACTGAAGAGAGTCGATCCGAGGATAATTATTACCTTAAGCTGAGTTTGAGGTTGCGAAGAAAAGATGAGGGTACTTGGTACGCATATCTGTTTCTGCTTCCTAAGTGGCTCCCTCAACGGATTGATTCCCCCAAAGAACTTTGTCCAAGGGAACTTCTTTATTCCTTACTCTTCGAATCTGACGATCAAGGATCTTGACTTAGATTTCTTCGGAAGAAAGGCTATCCTGAACATCTGTGCTTTCTAAAGGAACTACAATAGCTGGATCACCCATACACTTCTTTAATAGGGAAACATAAAACAATGGATGCACTAATGCGAAATCTGCAGGTAACTCAAGCTTATAAGCTACTTTTCCAAAATGACTCTAAATTCTATAAGGACCAACATATCGGGGACTAAGCTTCTCCTTCTTGCCAAATCTCTTCACTCCCTTTATGGGAGAGATTTTCAAATATACCAAGTCCCCAATTTCAAACTCAAGATCTCTTCTTCTCAGATATGCATAGGATTTCTGATGACTTTGGGCTATCTTAAGCCTCTTCCTAATCCACTGAACCTTCTCCTTTGCATCAAACACTAAATCTGGTCCTATCAAAGTAGCCTCACCTGCCTCAAACCAACCACTAAGAGATCTATATCTCCTCCTATAGAGAGCCTCAAATAGAGCCATCTAAATACTGAAGTGATAACTCTTTTTGTAGGAAAACTTGATCAAAGGTTAGTGATCATCCCAATTACCCTTGAAATCAAGAACACACACCTTCAACATATCCTCTAGGGTTTGAATGGTCCTCTCTGCCTAACCCTCTGTTTGAGGATCAAAAGTTGTACTGAGATAAAATTGGGTACTCAGACCCTTCTAAAAATCCTTCCAAAAGTGAGAGGTAAACTAAGTGCCTCTATCTGAAATGATAGACAACGAGACTCCATGCAACCTAACCAACTCTCTAATATAGAGCTTGGCATAATCCTCGGCTGAATAAGAAGTATGAACTGGTAAAAAATAAGTTGATTTGGTCATTCTATCTATAATTACCTATATCGAATCATACTGACGACGCGTACGAGGCAAATCCATCATAAAATCAATGTTCACCTCTTCCTACTTCCAAGTGGGAATGCTGAAATCTTACGATATGCCATTAGTCCTCTGGTGCTCAACCTTAAACTACTGACAATTAGAACTCTTAGCTACAAACTCTACAAGATCCCTCTTCATACTGCTCCACCATTAGATTAACTGCAAATCATGGTACATCTTTATGGCTCCTCGGTGTAAAGAGTAACACGCACCATGTGCTTCTACCGAAATCGCTGTCGCAAACCATCAAAACATAACACACACAACCTATCCTGACATCGCAACACACCATCTCCCTATTGGGACAAAACCTATACTTTCTGATCTCTAACAGTTTTCTTCAACTTAACGAGACTGGAATACTTATCTTGCTTTTCTTTCACTTCGGCAACCAAAGAAGATTCCGAACAATTCTAAACCGATATACTTCCCTCAGCTGAATCAACCAACTGAACACCTAATCTAGTAATCTGATGAACCTTTCTGACTAACTTTTTCTTATCATCCTCAACATGAGCAACACTACCTATAGACAATCTACTAAGGGCGTCTTTCACTATATTAGCCTTGCCCGGATTATACAACACACTTATATCATGATTTTTTAACAACTCAATCCACCTTTTATAGATGAAGATTTAAATCTCTCTGTGAAAATACATACTGCAAACTTTTATGATCCGTGAACACATCAACATGAACTCTATATAGATAATGTCTCCAAATCTTCAAAGCGAATACAACAGCTGCTAATTTAAGATCATGGATAGGATAATTCCTTTCATGGGGATCAAGCTTTCCAGAGGCATAGGCTATGACCTTACCCCTCAGCATCAATATATAACCAAGACCAACTCTGGAAACATAACAATAAACTACAAACCCATCTGAACCATCTGGCAAAGTCAAGACTGGGGATGAGATGAGTCGAGTCTTCAATTCTTGAAAACTCTTCTCGTAAGAATCTGACCACCGAAACTTGACCTTCTTCTGAGTCAATCGAGACATGAGGGATGCAATAGATGAAAAACATTTAATAAACCATTTGTAATAGCTAGCCAAACCCAAGAAACTACTAATATCGATGGAGAGATAGTTTTGGGCCAGTTTCTCACTGCTTTGATATTTTAAGGGTCAACTCTATTGCTATCACTAGAAATAATATGGCAAAGTAAAGCTAGTGATCTTAGCCAAAACTCACACTTACTGAATTTGGTAAACATATGATGGACTGTAAGAGTCTGCAATACAATTCTGAGATGGTATGCATGATTATTTTCACTACGTGAGTAGACCAGAATATCATCAATGAAGACTATGACGAATATGTCAAAGTACTGCCTGAACACTTTATTCATCAAGTCAATGAAAGTTGCTAGGGCATTTGTTAGTCAAAAGATATAGCTAGAAATTCAAAGTGACCATTCCGAGTTCTGAAGGCTGTCTTCGAAATGTTACATTCTCTGACTCTAAGATGATGATAGTTAGATCTGAGGTCTATCTTAGAGAAATAGCTGACACCCTGAAGTTGATCGAATAAGTCATCAATCCTGGGGAGTGGGTACTTATTCTTGATTATGACTTTGCTGAATTGACGGTAATTGATACATATTCTTAGAGAAATATCTTTCTTACGCAGGAAAAGGACTGGAGCGCCCCATGGGGAAATACTAGGCCTAATAATTCCCTTACTTAAGAGTTCTTTTAACTGTTCTTTCAACTCTTTTAGCTCAGCTGGAGCCATTCTATAGGGTGGAGTAGAGATAGGCTGGGTATTTGAAAGAAGATCTATTCCGATATCAATTTTTCTTTCAGGAGGAACTTCGAAAAGATCTTCAGGGAAAACGTCTGGAAATCTGAAACTGACTCAAGATTTAGTGTCGTAGAATTAGAGTCTTTGACTCGAATAAGATGGTACATGGACCCTTTGGATATCATTTTTCTTACCTTAAGATATAAAATAATCTAACCCCTAAGAACTAAATTACTACCTCTCCATTCAATATTTGGTTTATTAGGGAGCTAAAACTGAACGAACCTATTCTTACAGTCAACTGAAGAGTTGCACGAGTGGAGCCAATCCATGTCGAGAATGACATCAAAATTAGTCTTTTCTAACTCTACAAGATCAGCTGACGTAACTCTCTAAAATACTATAATTGGACAATTTCTATATACCCATCAGGCTATGATCAATTTACCTACTAGGGTAGACACTGAGAAATTCTTTACTAATATTTTTAGGCTAACACCAAAATTAATAGCTATATGGGGGGTTACAAAAGAAAGTGAGGCTTCAGGGTCTAGTAAAATATACATATGAAGATGAAAAACCTATAACATCTTGTAACTACATTAGGAGAGCTTTCCTGATCTTGTCGGGACTGAAGTGCATGCAACCTATTTTGGTGCTATGCTCTGATGGCACTGGAAGTAGCGCCCTGCTAAGACGGGTGACCTGCTGGAGCTGATGACAAATTAGACTCACCTTGTTACACTCTCTGACCCTGTGGCCTGGCTATCCATCACTAAAACATACATCACTACCAGTTGTGTACATACCTTGATGATTTCTACCATATTTCTAGAAAAGTGGATTAGTACGACTACTGTTCATACTATGCAGGGACTTGGAGCCTGGTGCCCTATCTCGACTGTTATTTATGAATGTTGGCACTAACGTACTAGTTGAACTCAGAGCTGAAGCTGAAAATTTTTGATGGAACTAGGAATATTTACCACCTTTTGTCCTCGACTGAGAAAAGTTACTGCTACCTATTCTGGCCTTTTTATTCTCTCTATCTTTTCTCCTTAAGCTTTTGTTCCTCAATCTGTTGAGCATGAACTATAAGCCTAGATTGGTCCATCTCCTTAATCAACATAGTAGTACTACACTCCTTGACGACATTATCAGCTTTACCAAAAACTAAACTTACTCATTCTAGACCTATTATAAGCCACCATCGAAGGAGCATACCTTACCAACTGAGTAAAATTATGTGAGTATTCCTTCACACTCATATTACCCTACTTTAAATTACTAAACTCTAGAACCTTAGCTTCTCTCAACTCTAAAGGAAAGAACCTATTTGAAAAGGCTATGGAAAATAAAGAGGTGTTCATTTGGGTGAAGTTCTGAATCCTAGATATAGTTGTATTTTCCACTGGGTTAGCCTAGAAAATAGCCTATTGGTTGTTCTAAGTAGCTATTGAGTAAGCTAAGGTAGTGAATACAGCTCTGAACTCAACATGAGAGACGTGCTCATTCAGGGGATCTTTTTGAATAAGCGAAAGTGTGGGATGATTTTTATTTCTTCTATTTTCTTTCTAGGAGGCATGGTCTATAAACAAAAGGAAGAATGATTTAGAAGGAGAGTTTTAAATATATCTTATGCTCATTCACATGACACGAATACTAAAAGAAGGAAAATTTTTCATAAAATATCTTAAAGCCTTTTGTCTATAAGTGTGGAGCGCTTCACGCCCATGCATAAGACTCTACTCAATGCGTCTTTCAGACTCCCTAGGAAATTGTAAAACCTTAGGCTATGATACCAAGTTTTGTCATGACTTGAGGCTACCCCTAGTCGCGACAGTGGTGCTTATAGTCACAAGTGACCATAAGCTAACCCATGAGCTGGTACTTGCTGTGAGAACTGAATAAACTGGCAATAAAATATGTACACAAAAAGTAAGCTAATAAGTCCAAAGATCAATCTAAATACTAAAAGTTTGATTCAATCACAAGTCAGTAAATGTCTGATAACAATACTAAAAATGCAACTGATAATACTGATAAACTGATTAGTTGTCTATGTAACTGTTTGAATGTTTGAAAGTCTCTAAACTGACTGAGGAGTTGATGGGACAGGACCCAACTAATTCAAACTGACTAACTTAAAAGAAATGCAGAAATAACAGAATAAAAAAATAGGTCCTCGATAGATGAGGACTCACCACTGCTGCTACTGCTGAAGCGCTGGACTGTCTAAGTATGGTAGGGAAACTTAGTGTCCGAACCTATGATATAAGACATCATAGCGCAAAGAAGAGTATGCGATTAGTATTTTGAATATACTGGTATATGAGATGATGTTAAGATGATATACATGGGTTAATGTACACATGAAATATGGAACAACTTAATGAAATGATATAACAGAACATGAATGCATGACAACTGAAATATCTGAGAATACAAGAACAAGTATATATATATTTTTCTAAAATAATCTATAAGATGAATTACTGAAATTTGATAACTAAATAACTGGTAATATTTATGCTTTGGTCAAGTAAACCTAAACTGAATTATGTTCTAAATACTGAACTGAGACCGTGGGAGGTATTATCTAACCAAAATACCCTAATCTGAGCTAATCGGGGTCCAACTTGTAACCCCAGTTGGAAGGGTGTCAGTACCGTGCCATAGGTACTAATATATGGCTATATGGATCCACTCAACTAGTATCCCAAAAGACTGGAGAGTCAGTCCTAAATTGGCGGGTTACCCCTAAGAGAATGTCAGTCCTAAACTGACGGGTGACATCTCAGAGAATGTCAGTCCTAAACTAGCAGGTTACATCTCATAATCCTATATTGGCTATGTAGTTCTAGAACTTAGGGACTGTTTCTAATGACCCAGTCCTAGCTAGTGGGTAATCCCCCATCCCTAGGTTTGCTCAGTGCTAAATCCTACTCTCAACTGAACTAACATTGATTATTGGACTGAACTAATCTTAATCAAACAAACAACCGATCATAATAACTGACTGAATAATAATGCTCATGGTATATCTAAAATTATTCTAAAGATATTGAAATTATGTAAACAACTAGGTATCGGGTGTTCATAACCCACCAGGAATGAATGGAAATAAGAATAAGTACACATAAAAGCTTTGAAACCATAGTAGGGAATCATTGTTCAAAATCCAACACTTAGGCATTTCATCAAACAGTTGAGAGTCATGAGTTTAAACATGGGAATGGGTAAATCACTTTATAATAACATAGTTACAATACTAAATCCATGAATTAAGTTTTTAAATGACAAGAGTTCAATATTCAAAATATGTAATGGCTCATTGCATCGAAAACACGTGTAATCATAACTTGAAATAAATTATCAAGATGTTCATGGGAATAATTCAACTTAATCATGTAAAAATCATAATTTAAAACATAAAAAGGTATTCTTGGATGTCATGGGTGAAAATGGCCCATGGATGAACATCACACATACCTTAAACCCTTAAGCTTGAAAGAGAAACACCAATCTTGCTGTTTTCTTGAATGTCCTTGGATTAGGGAACTTGAATCCTTGTTTTTTTGGAGAGAAACTAATGGAATGTGATTATCCTAGGGGAGAAGAGGGTTTTTTTTTGTGAGAAAATTAGAGAAGATGGATAAATAATGCCCTAACTGGTGTTATAGTTTGTGATTTAAAGAATTGGGTTATGGGTAAAAGACATAATTACCCCTCAGGAAATTAAATTTATAATTGAAGTGCGTTTTACAAACTCACAATGGTGTGGTGTACCTGCCATCGCTATAAGCATCGCTACGCGGCCCTATCGCGATGAACTACTGGAATTATAATCTAAACAAGACCCAATCTTCATCCAAAACATTTGAAACTTCTTCGATACATCAACCTTACACTTCTGAACATAAATTAACTCAAAAACTAATGTCTCGGGGTCGGGATGACCAATTTAAAAATCCTCAAAGTTAAAAGGCCTTAAAAATGACTAAGTCCCCAACACTGTGAAATTTTTAGGTTTTAAGCCTTTTATACATGCATCTAGGAGCTGAATTGAGCTAAGAATAATACGGCGTATTATATTTATCTATCTTGTTATATGTTTGAAACTACACTCTATCTCATCATATCATCGAAACTCAACTCTATCTTGTTATATATTCGGGACTCAACCACTGCTAGTTGTATTATGTTTTGGTTGGCTAGGTTGATGGGGGTGGTCTTCGTCCTTGGCAGACTTAATACACCCATCATGACTGGGCTCTAGTTCAGTTCATGATAGTTTTTTTGGAGAAACCAAGCGGTAGAAGAGGCTATATGGGAAGCTGAGGAAGATATGAATACTAAATACCCATTCTTGTTCCTCGGGTTAGATGAAAGTACTTAAGGTATGAGTTTCATTTTCCTATTGTCAGTTTTTGAGTTTGTCAATTGATTATGGTGTATTCTTGCTATTCTCGTGCTAAAAGTATCCTAACTCATTATCCAAGGATGAATGAACCTAAGGGGGTATAATGTGAGACCCCATAAAATTTTGATCATTTTATTTTTGACCTTTCCACGTATGTAATACCAATTCCTGACTTTAATTGTATTTAGGAATGTTAAAAGGGTAATTTGGGAAAGTTTTAGAATTTTTGGGAGGGGTTCAGGGTTATTTTATGACCCCGAGGTAGTGAGGGTTTACAATATCACTGTGTCACGGAGGTTACCCTCTACGATATCGATGTGGCATGAAGGATAACCTTCATAATAATGGCGTGCCACGCCAAGGTGTTGATTTCATCTAATTTTGTCCTTTTTACTTGGGTTAGGGGCTTTTGGTCCTTTTACCTCTTGTACGATCTTTAATTATAAACTAAGTCTCTTTTATTCAGTTTTAAAAAGATCAAATCGTCCTCTTTCTTTCTAAAACTCAAAGCCCAAGAACATTCATGGGTTTCACAATGCATTTATCACCCGAGCTCTAAACTTCAAATTGACTTTAAATTTTTATGTGTTTCAGGCATGTTTCTCTTCTCTAAATATTAATTTTATATTATGGCATTTATTGAGTGGATTTTTATATGATTAAATTATGGTTTTTGAAATTGGGTTGAGGGGTTTTGATTATTACTAATTGAATTACTTGTCCTATGCTTTGAATTGATTATTCATGTTTTAAATTGATATTTTTGGAACTGAATTAGTACATGATGTGTGAGCGAAAGCTAACATATTTAATGCTTTTTAGCTTACACTAATTGTGAAATCTTAAGCAACTATTGTTATTTTGATATGTTTACTTGTGATATTGTAGAAAAAGGCAAAATAAATGATAATAAACAACAACGGAGCAAAAGAGTTGAAATTGGAGAAAAGAGAGAGGAAGACATGGCTGACGACATTTATGATAAGTCGTCAGCCTCATGATAAGCTATCAGCAGTTTCGTCAACCTAAACCAGAGATTGGAATTTGGGAGGAAGTAGTGACGACGTTCGTGATAAGGCATCAGGATCGTGATAAGGCGTTAAGGACATCGTCAGCCTTAAGCAGAGAATCAGGATTTGAAGGAGGAATCTGATGACATCTATGATAAGGCGTCAGGATCATGATGCGACATCAGAGATGACATCAGCCTAAGGTAGAACTTGAAGAAAACTGAAGCACATCTGACGCCGTTCTTGATAAGGCGTCAGATCCCTGATAGGGTGTCACCCACGTCGTCAGCTAATTCGATGATTTTATTTATTTTGTTATTTTATTTCCATAATTAAGTTTAGGTATAAATAGAAGTTTTGAGGGTTTTATTCAGGATCTCTCAATTTGTTTTTGGAACTTGGGAGGAACGTACATTGCCTTTTATTTTTCATCAAGTATTTTTCTTATTTTCCCATCAACACTTAATCAACTATTGTGGATTATTCTCTTGTGATTCAATTGAAGAAACAATTGTTGTTTTCATCCATTCGTAAATTTATCCATACTATCATGAATTCAACTTTTTATTTTGTTCATCTAATCATGAGCGTCTAATTTCATTAGCCCAAGTTATGGGATCCATGGATTAGGGTTTGATATGCTTCTAGGTACTTAAAGGGTTCAAAGAGTAGTAGGACATCTTGAAATTCTGTTATTTTAACTTAAAATCTATTGGTTGCAAACAAGAGGTTATGCCTTAGGTTTATTTGCTTGAATAGAGAAATAGACTAGAGGACGTGAATTATCAACAGGGACTCGGAAGCTACCAACCTTCTATTTAATGATTGATGTCGTAACTGGATGAATCTACCTGAGATAACATCCTATTTGAAATAATTATGTTATCTAAGTTCAAAAGAATTAAATAATAAATTGTCTGGTGAGGTCGAAAGATAAGTCAGATAGTATCGTCATTAGTGATATTCTGCTGTTCCTACTTACTTCAAGAGTCTTAAGCAGTACCTAGTATCTGTCAATTCATGAAATCCACAATGAACATAACTCTAGTTTTCCATTTATATTGATTACAAACATTAATACTAAAACCCCATTTTACATTTTTGTATCATTTGTTTGAATTTAACTTGTAGCTATAATTTTAAACTAGTTTAATCGCCACTCACATTGTTCCCTGTGGATTCGACCCCAACTCCAAAGTTGGGTAAATATGTTGACGACGACTTCCTTACACTAATATGAGGTAAAAGTTGAGCGTTATCAGTACACTATTTAAATGATTGGAATAGGGGATATGAGTTTCCCAAATTGGATGAATTTTGGCTTGGAATTTTATAAATCTCAACCCACTTTGTAAATTTGATTTTATTATAAAAAATTGCATGGTTTAACTTGGTTTTGATCCGAATGCATTGCATTAATAGATAATTGGATATAAAATGGATTTGGATGGCCTTGGTGGCCATGGTTTGGATTTTAATGGAACTTGAGAGTCCAATTTGATTGTGTGAATTGGTTTTGCATGTCTAATTTTTCTAACAAACATTTGCGGGTGTTGGGGGTCTATATAACTGTGTACTTAACACACACGTATGATATATATATGCATATATATATATGTATATATATTGTGTATATATATATATATATATATATTATATTTGGGACGACTATTTTCCATGGTTGCTTTATTTTTTCTTTAATTTTTCCCCAGTTCGTGCGGCTAACACGCATTAGGGCCTTTTCAGAGAGAGAGAGGTAAACCCGTATAACCCATGGGTTCTTGTAGGATGGATCGAGATACACAGTCCAGGTTAATGATTTTAAACTCTCATGTTCATGACCCTTTTCCCTATCCTGACATCTTATATATGTATATATAAATGTGTGCATGTGGTTTTGATTGATTTTGGACATGACATTATTTTATCACTTTTCCTGAGTTATATCTCAATGCTTATCCTACTGACCGTCCTAGGATGCTACATCATCTCATGATGTAGAGTGCAAAGACATTTCTGTTGCTCCCGTGCAGCGTTGGGTTTATTAGCACATTTATTAAGTTATTGTGAAGTGGTGAACTTTCATCCTTCAAAAGACCTTATTATTTCATTATTCTTTATTTTTCTACTTTGTACTTTTGGATTCTTTTCAGTCACAATTGAGATTATGTCCTGACTTAGATATCATTCTGGTTTTAGAGTCTTTCATAGATAGATGTGAGTTGGTTATTGATTGAATCCTAGAGTTCATTTGAGTTATCTATTTTTATTTCATTACTATCTTAATTAGCTTCCTCTTCATCTTTATTGTTATTATTGTGCTCTTGAGGTTAGGCTAAGGGGGTGGTCTCCGGTTCATGGTGGGATTGAGATATCTATCATGGCCAGGCCCGGGGTTGGGTCGTGACAATGTACTTTTGTTAGTTTGGTCACCTAAGGGATAGAAAATGCATGATTTATTTAATTGAAAGTTTGATATTCTTAATTGAATAATGCAATGACCAAAAACAGAATTAAGTAGAACACAAGGACTAAAATTACTACTTCTCCATGATTTTTTTCGTACCCATAATATGATTAAATGGCCAAAACATCCCACATCTATATTTCAAGGGGTCATTTTATTGAGAATAAGTATTTTTAGAATTAATTATCTTGGGATTAGCTATTCTATAATAAGTTATTTCAGCATGCATATGAGTTACGTTGTCCTATCACCATGATATAAATGGTGGGATAAATAATCTTGGAACTACTTAATACCTCCAACCAAATGCAAAATAAAGTTATCCTGCATTTATCCCATAATTATCATACCTTACACTTCATACCAAATGACTTTTAATTTTAAGTTATGTCCTTATTCTATCTAGAGTAAACATAAAAATATTCCTACAATATTTAAAAAATGCAAATATATCCTTTTGTTTAGAAACTCCCTCCTATCTAGCATCATTTGTTCTCTTCTGAATTTTCTTATTAATCACAAAATTTTTGACAAAGCAACATAATTTGTAAGATCCATCAATTTTGATGTAGAGCATTGATCCATGACTGAAAAAAAACAAATGTGACTATTTTTGTTGAAGTCATTAACTTTTTAACAGAAGCTAACAGAAAAAATATAGGTCTTAAGGATAGTTCAGGAATATTTTTTTTATTACGTGGTAAAAGAATGTAATTTAGTTTGAGATATATATGGGAGATGTTTTTGATCATTTACTCCCATATATTCTGGAGACCTAGTCAAATATACTTTTTTTAGATAGTCAAATCTAACCTTGTGTTATCAAAATGAGTGGAAAAACCCCCCCAACTTGTAGAATTAGGATTCTTTTTTAATTTTAAACATATATGTGAAAATTATATTTGATATACAACCAAAACCATTACCTGAGTGGAAAAAACCTCTTCAACTTATAGAATTTGAATTTTTTTCATTTAAAAAATATTTGTAAAAATTATATTTGATGTATAACCAGAACCAATAACTGACACTAATCTTATAATTAAAAATTATGTGTACTAGATATTTATTTTATTAAAAGTATTAAATGAAAAATATGACCACTCAACCAATGATCAGTTGCCATAAACGCATCTCTAAACTCAAACTATTTATCTTTAAATCAATACTTATGAATCTGTAGACTGGCTCACGTACACTCAAATTGAGATGACAAATCAGTTAGATTGTTTATACTAGATTTCTTAACTAACATTATTGATATGATTAAAAAGAGATAAGAAACAGTACACCAAAAGATAGTCAGAAGTTAAGACCAACACAACAAAAATTAGCATGATGGGCATCACAATGCAATAGAAAGTTGGGTCAGACACAAAATTTAGGGCAAACATGTTTCAACTGAAAGTCTTTGACTAGAATTTAGAAAATCTTATAAATATACCCAATGTCAACATTTTACTTTGATCAATATTTTGTGATCCAAATGTTGTATGGTGACTTGGCCAGTTTCATTAGCTATGAAATATTAATTTTTATTAATAGCGTGGATGGTTTGGGTTTTGAGTCTTTGTTTTTATGTTTAAGTGTTTAGATAAGAATCTAAAATTAGACAAAAATGATTTTCAAGAGTAACTTGCTGATAATAGATCTCTTTTGATAAATTCAATGGTTTTATTAAGTTCAAACATTGAAATTAGCCTGATAGCATTATTGAATTATTTTTATGGACTCTTAATTAAATCTCGAAGGTCCGTTCGAGTCCTTTTAATTGCATATTTTTAGAAAATTTTGTTTTTTTGGTGCAACCTCTTTAGTGGTCCTTTGGTTTCCTTAGCAGTGCCGCTTAGGTGGACCAAGAACCGCCTTTGACAAAGCCAACCGATCTAGAAACCATCACATGCTTGATAGGTTTAGTATCATTTGCATCTAAATAAGTGCCTTAGCAACCAGCTTGTATGGCGCTAGACGATTAGGTGATGTCACCTAGACAACTATTTGACTGCCTAGGCAAAGTTGCTGGTATAAATTCTTCTTTTAATTCTCTTTTATTTCATTTCCAACATCAATCTCTTAGGTCTCGGCTTTGAGCGATTTTTAAGAGTTTTTCGTCAAATTAGACTTGGTGAGCTTCTAAGCCTTATTTTAATTAATCATTACCCATTGATTATTTTAGTATATCATCTTAAAAACTTGGATTCTAAACTTGGATTTTTGGGGTTTAACCTAGTAAAGTGGAGAAAATAATTTTTCGATCGATTTCAACTTGTTTTTTGATAAGTTTTCAAATTTAGAATCCTTAAAGTATGGGAAACATAATTTATCGATAAAATTATAGTTTTACTTTTTTTTGGGGTCAATTTTCAAACTATTTTTAGACTTGTAATGAAAGTATCTAATATGGGTATTATTAGACTCCTCTTGACATGTAGATTACATTTTTAATGGATTGGATTTATTTCAAGATCGTGTAAAAAGGAAAAGTTTCTTGTTAAAAGATCTCGACTCATGTTTTGACTTTTTGTGGTAGGCTATGACTTAACTTTATTTAGACCAGGTGGGGTAGTTAAACATTCAAGTAGAGTATGCTAGAGGTTAGAGATTTTATCTGAATATTCATCTTTTGAGATTATTATTAACATGTTTCCCATATGGGGGCATATGTGAATATTATTATTGACTTGAGAGATTATTATTATTTTGATAAACGTGGGGGCATTGGTATTGGTATTATTTGAGGATTATTTGTCTTTATTATCATTGTAATGTCCATATGAGTGTTGGTATTGGTCTTGTTTGAGCATTATTTTACTTTATTATCATTGTGATGATCTAGCTAGGGCTTGAATTGATATATTGATAGCTTACCTGACTTTTTGCTACTGTATTGCCATGTGATAAATTATAACATGATCTATTGATATTTGAGCTCTTTATCTTATTATTGAGTTGATTTATTACATTATAGTGATTTGGTTATGAGCATGCATCCTTATTTCATTTATCAATATTCATGAAACTAGTACTACTAAGAAACTCTAATTTATAAAGAAAATGTGACACTTTATAAAACGTGTTGACCTAGGAATGTGCCAGTAGGGTTGGTTGATGAGATTGTGAAAGTATATAGGTTGCAAATGCTCTATGGGTCTTTTCGTAGAGGCTTATGCTCGGAAAGTGTATAAAGTGATATTGAGACATTCATCAGTATCATACCGTTACATTGCATCACTTGCATATATCTTATGTTGTTTTCTAGGTATAATTTAGCCTTTGTTTGTATATCTCTGTGTAGTTATTCTGATGCTATTATTATACTTGTAGTCTTTATATTGGTAGGACATACATGATGAACATTGTTGGAAACTTTTTTGTATACAGGTGAAAGTGTACCCATAGTATCATTTATATGTTTTATTTTCTATTTTGATTGGTTGACCTAAAATGCTTACTGAGTACAAGTAGATCATACTCACTCCTACCATCTGTATCCTTTTAGTGGAGATCTCAGTTTGAGTGCCACCTGTAGAGCTTGAGCTTGTGTTGTGTTGACACTCTCTTGGAGTACTAGTGAGCTTTTTGTGTAGATCATGATTCCTGTCTTTATCATATCTTTATCTCATATTTATATTTCATCCAGAGACATAGTTGTGTATTTCTATATTCTTATGTCAGTTATTAATGCTCTTTACTCATGACACTAGATTTTGGGATTTGAGTTGTATTTATAATAGTTACATATTTGTTCTATTTATATTTGGCCTGAGTTTATTGTATAGTGTCGTATTAGGCGTTGGGCTTACTTACCAAGATTTTTAAGGTAGATGTCATCATAATTACATAGGTCATGAAAAATTAGTATTCAAGTGCTAGGTTTACTGATCTCATGAATGAAAGAACAAGATGTCAAATAAAGTCCACAGATCGATACATTAATGTTCGTATCTATCCTTGGTAGGCTATGTGATGTTTGAAGAAAACTTCTCTAATTTTATTATTTATCGTGTATGTTGTCTATGCCTAGTTGTGATGCCCTGCATTTTGTATGTACTTATATAGACCTTGATATAGCCTTATGATATAGGTAAGGGACGAGATTTGTTATGCGAGTATTGATGGTGTAAATGGGTTTCTTGATACTGTCGTATATTTTAATATGACACAATCAAGTTAAGGTCAATACAACTAATTAACTTGGGACTGTAAACTAGTATTTTAATGTAAAGTTTAAAGTGACCAAGTGTATACAAGTTTTAAGTTAGATTAAATGGATTATTAACTAAAAATGGAATAAAATATTAAGGTGCTTGCTTGACTTAATTAAGCTAGTAGGTGAGTCACCTACTTGAGCTATATGAACCAAGTTAATGGACCCAAGGCTATGGATTAGATTTCTGCGCCTATATTAATGTACTCATTTGATCCCAAATTAAGTAAAAGAGAAGAAAATGGATAAAGGACCCAACACTCAAATCTGTCATGTCCTAATTTAATTAAGACCAACAAAGAATCAAGCAAGTAGATGCATAACCTTCATTGACATTTTGAGAAGCTTAATATCCTTAAGTAGGTGACCAATTTAACTAATTTGAGGTCCAAAATGAAGCTAAAAAGATAGCCAAAATAGGGCCTTTATAAGGCCAAGTTGCTGGTCATTTCTTTCAATTCTAAGTCATAAAAAAGGACCATGTTTCATAAGTTTTCTCTACTTCTCTCTAGAATATCAAGGAGCAACCCTAAATCTCCTTCTAGTGTTCTTGAAGAAACTCTCACCTTTTCAAAACAAGGTAAGTGAAAACACACTTATGGTTTAGCTTAATTCTCCCATGAAAGATTAGGAAAACATGTTATTCATGCTTAATTATAAATACAAGGCAAAATATAAAGCAAGATAAATGCTCACTTTTATTTGCTATTAAGATATTTCTCTTTTCTTTTTTGGTTTAAAATATGAAGGAAAGTTCAAGTTCTTGAAGAGTTCAAGTTAAAAGGATAAGTTAGAGAAAATTGAGGAAAGTTGACTGCCCTATTTTATCCTCCTTATATATGAATTTGGGTAAAGAATTATGGATATGTTGTTATTAAGAACTCAAGGGATGATGAGTTCAATATATGGTTTCTATGATAAAAGAAATTTTGGGCTGTTTTATAAATTGCTTTGTATGCATATGTTAGGGACTACCGAGTTGATGTTGGGGAAAGGATTGAGTAGTTTGTATTGAAATATAGAAGAAGAAGTGTAGTGATATACCACCAAACTAAATATTGCGTATGTTTATTGCATGTTCCACTTTGTACATTATTTTTAGAGTGTAACAAAGCCAAAGCTATTTCTGGGGGTATTATAAGAATATGTATGGTATGTGGATTAATTGGAGGAGAAATGGTTAAAATAGCACCCTTGATTTGATAACTTATGCGCTTACTACCTGGCTACTATTTTAGTAAAGTTAAGTAGCCCAAATGTGTTTCTTAGTTACTAATACTACGTTTACCATATACTTTCTTGTAGATAAGTAATCCAAAGGGCCAAACATTAATTTGAGTTATTATCGGAGTTGTACAACAAGGTATGGAAGGCATACTCTACTTCATACTCTTTGGCATGAAATTTAACACTTGTGTTATAAAGTAAGCTTTTAAAGTTCTTCTATAGAAAATGATACATAGTGGTAGTGCATGATCTCCTATGTAGTTAACATCCTTTTCAACACTCTCTAATATGTTAAAATACCTCGATACCATTGCTTATTATCAAGTATGCATGTCTACTTTCACTTGAAAGTTTCAAGATTTCTCCTTTAAATCAAATAAGACCCATGTGTTATTTTTATCTCCTAAACAGTTTATTTGTGTACAAACTATTCCCTACCTTATTGTTATTGCATTAGGTATTTATTTATATATCTCTTACTGGTAGATTATTGTTCCAAAGTACAATAATATTATGACCAAAGTAAAAAAATCTCAAAGATTAAATAAACTAAGTAACACAAATATAAATTGAACGGGTGGAAGCTTAGGGGCATAAGCAAGCGTGGACCGATGCCGATAGGTTTATATGTGGGTGGCAGGTTAGGGGTGAAAGCCTTGCATGGCAACTTAGGGGTGTAAGCTTCGCATGGGTCGATCCTAATTTTTCTGTATTTACTACTGAGTAGTTAGTCATTTTTATCATGTCGCTTACAAAGATTATGAAGTAAGATGGGTAAACTAAAGGAAATAATGTAATGTACTTGATCCTACAGGTATATATAAAGGTGGTCTACTAGTACTATTTATATACTTGTGTACGATTTCAATTGAACTCTTTTATTATGTGTAATTACTTTCAACCTTACATATTCAATACAAATTTCCATATTGATGTCCCTCATAAGGGACCTGCATTTCATACTGCAGGCATAAGTGCTTTAGCTAATATACTTCTCCAGTAGGAGTATAGGATATCCAATGGCTATTGGTGAGCTCCAGGTTGATTCAAGGCTTTCCAAGTGTGTTATATATGCCTTGGCATTGTACAGTAGTAAAGAGTAAGGTGCGGGTTTGTCCCCACCTCAACTAGTTTATGTATCTTCTAGAGTCTTTATGTACCAATGTAAAGTTAACCATTATAGTGTCTTAGCTTAAGATTTTGTAGCCCCAATAGCCAAATCTTGTACTCATAGTTTTGGGCTTGCTGTTTATTCTCATCGATGCATCATATCTATATATGACAGAACCTTTAGTTATTATAGTTACATACACAAGAAGTACAAGGTTATAGGTTAATGTTCTTTGTCATTTACGGCTACGGGTGCCTGTCCGCCCCAATGAAATTTGAGGCATGACAAAGGTAGTATCAGAGCAGGTCGTCCTAGGGAGTATACAAAGCCATGTCTATGTAGACTCTTGCTTATGGGTGTGTTGTGCACCACAGCTAAATATAAGAAGCTATGACATATTTAGGGGTTGTCTCTTTTTCTTCATATTCTACATCGTACTATAGAGCCAAAGTTGTAGGTGCAGTCATATTTAACTGTTGAATTTGTTTTTTTCCTCATTATATTAAGGATGCTGGTTACAAGAAGGAGTAAGAATACAGGTAAGTAAGTAGATGTGGTTGCTAGAGAAGGGATCAACATGTCACCACCAAGACAAGCTAATCAAATTTAGGCTCAAGATAAATTCGTATCACAAACTTCTTCTACTCTTCCATCTCTAGAAGAGATAAGGAAGAGAGCAGTACCCTTAAAGTCACCTATTAATACCACTGAGCAGGATTTAAGGAATATAATATAATTGTTAACTCGTATAGTAGATGGACAAGCTCAAGGGTAGGTTATTCCAACTATTGGTTCTAGTGGCGTGGATAGGGTCGCTAGTCTTCGCATGCAGGATTTTCTTAAATTAGATCCTCCCACATTCACCAAATCAGATATTAATGAAGGTCTGTGAGACTTTATTGATAAAATTCAAAGGGCTTTGGATATCATGCATGTATCTGGTAAAGAGACAGTTCAACTAGCATCATATAGATTAAAAGGAAAGGCTATATTGTGTTACAAAGAATGGAAATGGTCTAGGGGTATCAACGCACCTTCAACTACTTAGAAAGAGTTCAAATAGAAATTTCTTGATCATCACCTTTTGCTTGAGCTTTGAGAGTCCCATAAAAATTAGTTCTTAAATCTGCACCAATGAAATATGAGCGTGACGGAGTACAACCTCGAATTTAACTTTTTGGCTAGGTATGCTCCTAATGTAGTAGCTACCATGGATGATAGAGTTCATCGATATGTGGATAGATTGGATCCGTATCTAGTTAAAGATTGTACTATTGTTTCTTTGAACAAAGACATGAATATAGCAAGGATACAAGCTTTTGCGCAAAAAATGGAGGATAAAAGGCAAAGAAGAAGAACACAAGAATTAGAAAGAGGGCATTCCAAGAGGGCCAGGTCTATATGGAAATTTATGGCATCCCAAGGAAAGTTTAGGCCTTGATTTTCTAATCGGCCACCTAGGCAATCATTTTCTTATTCTGTAGCTAGTGCTACACCATAGTTTCAAGGGTTCATGGGTAATTAGTTTGTACAAGGATGTGAATGTGAAAGTTCACGAACAATGGGGTATTAAGAGAAAGGGAGTATAAACCAATTAAGACTTCCTCCATAGCCATTTAACAACGTGGAAAGCTTTATTTAGGTGCATATCTATTTGGGACAATTGCTTGCTTTTAGTGTGGTGTGTCGAGCCATATGATAAGAAAATACCCATAAAGGGGCATGGGTGGTATGGCGCAACCTACTGGATTGGATGTTGTACCATCATAATCAATGCCTTCTTTAGGTGGGGGTATACAACCTATAGGTCATTTAAAAGGTGTTAAAGGAGCTGCTAGTTCTAGTAAAGTTCAGAATCATACATATGCTCTGGCAGATCGACAAAATTTGGAGGCTTCTCCTGATATGGTTATAGGTACATTATCCATATTTTTACATAATGTATATGCATTAATTGATTTGGTTTCTAAATTATCATATGTCACTCTATTGGTTGCAAGAATGTTCAAAAGAATACTAGAATTATTAGTTAAGCCATTTGAAATATCCACGCCGATTGGTGAATCTATTATTGCTAGGAGAGTGTATCAAAATTGTTTAATAACTGTTTGTGTTGTGATACAATGGCTGACCTTGTTGATCTAGAAAAGGTATATTTTGATGTTATGATGGGTATGGATTGGTTGGCTTCTTATTATGCTACAATAGATTATCGAACTCAAAGGGTGTGTAGTTTATTAATGGAGGGGTAATGTTGGAGTTCCAAGAGGTAGATTTATTTCTTATCTTAAGGCAAAATGGATGATTTCCAAAGGTTACATATTTCATCTAGTTTGAGTGGACGATATAGATACGGAGCCACTAATTCTTCAAACTATTACAGAAGTAAATAAATTTCCTAATGCATTTCCTGAAGGTCTTCCAGGTTTGCCTCTAAAATGAGAAGTAAAGTATGTTATTGATGTGATTCCAAGTACTTAAACAATCTTAATTCTTCCATATAGAATGGCCTCGACAAAATTACGGGAGCTGACAAAGTAACTAAAAGACTTTCTTGAAAAAAGATTCATAAGGCCTAGTATATCCCTTTGGGGTGCACCAGTGTTATTTGTACATAAGAAAGATGGTTCGTTGAGAATGTGTATCGACTACTGACAACTGAATAAGGTGACAATAAAAAAAAATATCCCCTTTTAAGATTGATGTCTTATTTGATTAGTTTCAAGTGCTAAGTGTTTCTCAAATGTTGACCTGAGGTCAGGTTATCACCAAGTGAGGGTTAAAGAGAAGGATATACACAAGACTGCTTTTCGAACATGGTATGGTCATTACGATTTTCTAGTCATGTCCCTTGGGATAACTAATGCACCAACAACATTATGGATTGATGAATAGGGTGTTCAAGCTATTCTTAGATGTGTTTGTGATAGTTTCTATAGATGATATTCTGGTTTATTCAAGATCAAATAAGGACCATGCTAGTCACTAATGACACGTGTTACAGATTCTTCGTGATCATATATTTTTTAGTTGACATCTGTTACATTCTTGGGTCATATTGTATCTGATCAAGGAATAAAGGTTAGTAATTAAAAGACTGAAGCTGTGAAAAGCTGTCCAAGACCTATGACGCCTACGAAGGTTCGTAGTTTCCTTGGGCTGTCAGGTTATTATAAAAGGTTTATTGAAGTATTTTCTTTAATTTCAACACCTTTAACAATGCTAACACACAAAACATCCACGTTTCAATAGAATGAAGTATGTGAAAAGAGTTTCCAAAATCTGAAGGATAAGTTGACTTCTACACCCGTATTGATACTTCTAGAAGATACAAAAGGGTATATTGTGTATTATGATGCTTTAGGAATTGACTTAGGATGTATATTGATGTAGCATTGTAAATTAATAGCTTATGCCTCAAGATAATTTTAGGTATATGAGAAAAATTATCCAACACATGATCTTGAGCTAGCAGCAGTTGTATTTACTTTAAAGATATGGTGCGACTACTTATACAGGATTCATATTGACATATACACCAACCATAAGAGTTTTCAATATATATATATTTAGCATGATGGACCTAAATTTGAGGCAACAAAGGTGGATTTATTTATTAAAAGACTATCATAGTGATATCTTATATCATTCAGGTAAAATAAATATGGTAGCTAATGCTTTATCGTAAGACAATGACAAGCATTTCTGTGCGGTCAATGAAAAGGAAAGGAATAGCCAAGGATCTACACCAACTAGCTAATATGGGGGTTCGCCTTCTTGAAACTCCAAATAAGGGGGTTATTATGCAAAATGCAGCAGAATCTTCATTAGTAGCTAAAGTGAAAGAGAAGCAGAATGCAGATCCTATTTTATTACAACATAAGGAGAATATATAAAGTGGTATGACAAAAACATTTGAGCTTATGCAAGAGGGAGTGCTTTTGCGCCAAAATAGATTATATGTACCTAATTTAGATGGGATTAGAAAGAGGATTATGACCAAATCATTCAAGGTATTTCATCTATCCGGGATCAACTAAGATGTATCATGATTTGAAAGAAATGTATTGGTGGGGTGACATGAAGAAGAACTTACAAAATTTGTAGCCCAATGTCCAAATTGTCAAAGAGTTAAAATAGAACACCTAAACCCCGTGGTTATATGCAATGTATAGATCTTCCAATCTTGAAGTGGGACATGATCAACATGGATTTCATCACTATTTTGCCTTGTACATCTTGGAAGTTCAATTCCATATGGTTATAGACTTACCAAATCAACACATTTCCTGCCGATTAAGACAACTTAAATAGTTGAAGAGTATGTCAAATTGTATATTAATGAGATATTTCGGTTATACAGAGTACCAATCTCTGTTATATCAGATAGGGTAGCTCAATTTATTGAAAATATTTGGAAGTCTTTTTCAGAGAAATTTGGGAACACAAGTGAATTTAAGTACAACTTTTCACCCTCAAATAAATGGACAAGTAGAATGTACCATTCAAACACTTGAAGATATGCTACAAGCTTTTGTATTGGACTTTAAAGGAAGTTGGGAGGATTATTTAACACTTATGGAGTTTGACTACAACAATAACTATCATTTGAGTATCAAAATGGCACCATATAAATCTTTATATGGAAGAAAGTGTAGATCACCAATTGGAAAGTTTGAAGTGGGAGAAACTTCCTTGTTTGGGATAGATCTTGTGCATCAAGCTATGGAAAAGGTTAAAATGATCCAACAATAGCTAGAAATATCCAAAGTCAATACAAATCATAGACGAATATTAAAAGAAGGGAGCTAGATTTTGTTGTAGGTGATTGGGTATTCTTGAAGGTGTCAGCAATGAAAGGGGTAGTGAAATTTATTATGAAAGGAAAACTAAGTCCATATTATATAGGACCATATAAGATTATTCAAAGGTTTGTCCAAGTCGCACATGAGCTAGAGCTACCCCAAGAGCTCTCAACAATTCATCTAGTGTTTCACGTCTCAATACTTTGAAAGTGCATAGGGAATCCATATTATATTACTCCCATTGAATATGCACAAGTTATGAAAGATATCACCTATGAAGAAGTTCCTATTGCTATTCTAGATCAGTAAGTTAAGAAGTTAAGAAATAAAGAAATAGCTTCTATAAAAGTACTTTGGAGAAACCAACAAGTAGAAGAGATCATACAGGAAGTTGAGGAAGCAATGAAATTTAAGTACCTCCATTTATTCGAATCCAAAGAGTGTCTAAGATGTTAACAAGTATAATATATAGGTATTATACGATTAAAAAAAGATTAAACTTAGGCTTGAAATTGTTTGAGTTGGATAATTATGCAAACATTCAAGGATGAATGTTCTTACGAGGGAGAGGGGGAGGATGTAACACCCCATATTTTGTGTGTACTTTTATATACCTTGATATAGCTTAACAATATAAGTAATGGACTAGATTTTTTATACGAGATTAATGGTGTAAATGGGTTTCTAGATACTGCTCGTACATTTTAAAGTAACACGACCAAGATAACGTCTATACAACTATTTAACTTGGGATCGTAAGCTAGTAGTTGAATCGAAAGTATAAAGTGACCAAGGGTATACAAGTTGTTAGTTTGATTAATGGGATTTAGAACTAAAAATAGAATAAAATATTGAGGTGCTTTCTTGACCTAATTAACTATTAGGTGAGTCACCTACTTGAGCTATACGGACTAAGTTAATGGACCCAAGGCTATGGATCAGATTTGGGCCTATATTAATGTACTCATTATGCCCCAAATTAAGTAAAATAGAAAGAAAATGGAGAAAGGGCCCAACATTCAAATCTGCTAAGTCCCAATTTAATTGAGCCTAACAAAGAAATCAAGCAAGTAGGTGCATCACCTACTTTAACCTTTTGAGCAGCTTAATCTCCTTAAGTATGTTCATAACCTACTTGGACCAATTTGAGGTACAAAATGCAGCTAAATAGATAACCAACATATGGCCTTTATAAGGCCAAGTTGCTGGTCATTTCCTTCAATTCTAAGTCACAAAAATGGACCATATTTCATAAGTTTTCTCTACTTCACTCTAGAAAAGCAAGGATCAACCCTAATTCTCCTTCTAGGATTCTTGAAGAAATCCTCTCCTTTCCAAGCCAAGGTAAGTGAAAAGACATGGTTTAGCTTAAGTCTCCCATGGAAGATTAGGAAAGTATGCTATTCATGCTTGATTATAAATACAAGGCAGAATATAAAACAAGCTAAATGCTAACTTTTCTTTGTTATTAAGAGACTTCTCCTTTCTTCTTTGGTTTAAAATGTGAAGGAAAGTTTAAGTTTCTGATGATTTTAATTTAAAAGGATTAGTTACAAATAATTGAGGTAAGGCGACTACCTATTTTATCCTCCTTATATGAGTTTAGGTAAAGAATTATGGATGTGATGTTATAAAAAATCAAGAGATGATGAGTTCAATATTTGGTTACCATGATAAAGGAGATTTAGAGCTGTTTTGTGGACTATTTTATGTGTGTATATATTGGGGACTGATGAGTTGATGTTGGGGAATGGTATGATTAGCTTATATTGAAATATAGAAGAAGGGTGTAGTGGTATGCCACCAAACTAAATGTTGCTTATGTTTACTGCTTATTCAACTTTATACATTGTTTTGAGAGTGTAACAAATACATAGTGGTTTTAGGGTATCTTATAAGAATCTGTATGGTATGTGGATGTAATCTTGATGATCTATTTTGAGCATAGGACAGTCCTTAATGAAATGCTCAGGACTTCCACATTTGTGACCCACTTTAATATTTAGTCCTCTCATTTGGAATTGACCACTTTTTTTCATGGCCCTAGCAATCATATTTGCCAAATATCCAACCCTTGCAGCTTCTTGATCTCATGAGTCTTTAGATTTCCAATAAGTTCATCCATAGTGAGGGCCTTCAAGTTCCTTGCTTCAGTTATGGCATCCACTTTGCTTTCCCAGGACTTAGGAAAAACACCAAGAATTTTTCTCACTTGTTTGTATAAGGGAATCACTTCACCTAATTTCTTGGATTATTTCTCCTTTCATGGTGAAGGTTTCATACTAAGTAGTTAGCATGTCCACTTTTGAGTCCTTCACATCAGCGGTGCCTTCATGAGCAGTCCTCAAATAATCCAAAATCTCTTTTGCATTTTCACAAGTTGAGATCTTATTGTATTCATCAGGACCTATGCCATATTCTAACAGTTTCTTGGACTGCAAATTCTTTTCAATCTTTTTCCTGTCTTCATCATTGTACTCTTTCTTGCTTTTAACAATCATCCTTGTAACCTCTCCTTATTTTACTTCATTAATAGGCACATAAGGAACATCAAGAATTATGTCCATCAACTCACTATCCTCCGCCATAATAAAGTCAACTATCCTTATTTTCCACCACCCATAATACTACCCATTGAATCTTAGTGGTCTAGTAGTAGATTGCCCTTCTTCTAGATTGGGTAGAGCAGCCATGCTAATCAAGACACTCTAGGTGTGAAACTTTTAGAATGACCTGGCTCTGATACCAGTTGCTGGAACCTTGGGGGTTGCACCACACAGTGAGGGACCAGGTCCCTCAAAGTCAATCACAATCAATCATGCAATAGAGTGCAGGAAAGAAACAACACACACGATTTAACATGGAAACCCTCTTACTCAAGGAAGGAAAAATGACGACTTGCCCTCACAAGCTCCAACAAAATCCATAATAATCAACCTCTTGATTATAGACTAGATTTCAGCCTAACTCTAGGCTCCTTTCGCTTGTAATAATTCTACTACAAACTCATCTTGGCAACTCTACCAAGGACCCTCTACACTGATTAACTCTAATCAATATAAAAACTTAGGCAACTCTACCTAAGAACTCATGAGAAAAACAAAATAATACTTTTATAGCATGAGTAGTTCGATTAAAAATCAGCACTCAAGAACACTCACTCACTCTTTAAGCATACTAAAAAGATAAGAACATTAGTAATGCTTGAGCAATCTTGAAATGGAGTTTTTGCTGTGTCTCTTCACTCTTTATTAGGACACCTATTCATTGAACCAAGTGTCCTAATAAGTACAACCAGCATCTGCAAGTTTGTTACACAAGTGGACAAATTCATATTTGAAAACGAAAATCATACAATCAATGAAATCATGAAAACATTCATAACACCATGCCTTTAGATAAAATTAACAATGAGGAAAGAGAACATGTCTTAAACCAAGGTAATGACGGAAACAAATCACCAAGACAAGCCCCAAATTGGTCCTTTAGTTGAAACTCTTGCTTTCCTTGCCCAAAAGCTCTTGATAGAATTTTAGAGTGTTTAGAAGAGTTTCTAAGTGTTAATGAATGAAATAATAGGGTAAATAACCTTCCAAGTAGGTAAAAAGTCATGGGGACTTATTAGGATAAGTGGGAAAATATCCAGAATACCCCCACTTAAGTTGCATCAAAATCCCGTCACAGGGATACGACTGACCCACATGTGTCTACCCTCTGATACGAGTGGTACCCTCTACTCATAACCTAGCCTCAACCCTTGGATCAAACACTGTCCAGCATATGAATCATCCAACCAAGTCATATCCAAATCATATGATCCATACCCTTCATCCGTACCCTTGATAGATTTATACCCAAGGAATATTTAGACACCGTTTACTATACAAGTCCTGGGTATGGACCGTACCCTGGCTTATGGCTCATGATGAACCACTCGTACTAAGATCCAACCTAAGTAACCAAGTCTTAGATTAAGTTAAGAAAACAAATGATAGGTAACAACTAATACGACTCATACCCCTAAGTCATACCCATTCCAATTACCAAAATTGATCCCACCAACCAACACTGGTCAGTATACGACTAGACCATACCATATGTACCAACAATATGGCTCATACCCATGAGTCATATTGGGTCCATAGATCAAAGTTTTGGGAAATTTTCTATAGGTGTTTCATACTTCTCCAAGAAAGCCTTAAAGAGTTGAGTTCATGTCATAGGTGGAGATCTAGTTGGCCTGGAATCAACATAACCTCTCCACCAATTTCTAGTTACCAAGTACAACTCAAAAGTAGAGTAGTAGACCCCACACATCTTAACTGCATCTAAATTATTAAGCCTATTCTCACAAGTAGTTAGGAACTTAAATGCATCCTACCCTAAAGCCCATACCAATGTAGGGAGTCAATATAAAAAATCTACCCAACATCTTTTACTCCTCTACAGACATTGTTTATTGGGTGGTTGCCAACTAAGCAACTAGGACCACTAGATGATCTCAACTCTAAGATCCACAACTATATATTATACCTCTATATTTGCACCATTCTGATCCATAGACTGAGTCCCATAAGAGGGTGCACCACCAATAAATCCCAACAACTAAAGCAAGGCATTTCTGAGCACTAAATTAGAAATAAACTCTGGTGAGTTTTGGGCTACTACTTGGCCCACCAATGGCAAGAGAGGCAGAAACTCTAGAGCTACCTCTGGGTTAGGAGCAATGACAAGATTTGGTGAAGGCACTTTTTCCTATCCCCTAGCTAAGGATGCAATTCTATCCATATAATAACTTTTAAGTCAAGTACGGATTGTAATAGGTGATATAGCTACAAACTCAAGGTCCTCATTGCCGGTCATAGTAGCTTGTGTCCTAACCATCTGCAAAAGTATAAATCAATGAGAACCTTAGAAACCAATACAAACTCAACATAAAAAATACATAAATAAAGTGAAGTTCTCCTAAGAATGTCCTATAGCCTATCAAAGATAGGAAATGGATGCCATAATTTTGATTTATGGAACTCCACAAGATACTTGCTCTTTTACCAACAATACCAGTGAACCTAAGTACTCTGATACCAATTTGTCATAATCCAATTTCGCAGGTCATGATGGTACATACTTTAAGCCACTAGTAGGTAAGTCAAACCATAGCACAAAATAATAATAATGTGTTAATTGGTGGAAGGTATAAGGAATACCAAAAATAAAGCATACAACTGAACCGTAAATAGATAAATATAAGTGTAAGATACTAAATAAAGGGAAAGAATAGAAAAAGTGTATAAAAGAGTACCCTATGACCTAGTAGGTTGGTACAAGAGCCACTAAATACAAAATTTGAGTACTAAATAGTGCCAATATATAGGTATCCCAAAAGTTAAAACTGCCCAAAAATAATAGAAGGAGAGAAGATCAGCTCCAGATCTAAAAGGTAACCCTATCTTTATATCCCAATAGAAAGTTGGATATGATATCAGTAATGGTGACTATTACTCAGATATGCATTAGAAAAAGATAACAAAGTGAAGGATTAATAACAAAGGAATGGGTACTCAGTAGGCATCATCACCTGATTGAGCTAAATTATAATAAAAGCAAAATAGAATATTTGAAAGTAAACTAAGTCAGGGATAAGTTTAAATCTACAATAAATAAACCAATTTGAATAAAATAATAAGTGTGGAAGAACGAATAAAATAAGATAAATAAAATCTAACTATAACTTAACTAGACCACCATAAGCCAAGAATGTGCAAGTAAGCGAGAGAATAACCCAATCGAGCCCCCATAAGCTCAGTGGGTGTAAATAGGGATAAGAATACTAACAATAATAACTTTAAAAAATAAACATTGTTGAAACCATATCAATATTTTCCTTGGAACCATAATTCCATACTCGAACTGGAACTCATGAATGATGTCATCATAATAGTGTCATAAATAGATCACTATAGTTGAACTTGAACCAAAACTAGTAAGTAACTCTTGGACAGTGATAATGATAATACAGAGCCATTATTTCCTTAGAATCCATATAATATATAATTACCAACTTCAACAAGGAAGTTTTAAAGGTAGCAAGGTTTACTCAATGATTCTAATAAATGAGCTTAAAGGAGAACCATATCCTAATTAAAGTATTTTAATAACCAGAAACTAATGGAAGGACAAAGTCACCCTAAGGTTCAAGAATTTCCCAAAGTATCCAAAGAAGGTATCCTAGGTCAAAAAGAGGCTAATATAGATGTTTGACCTATAAGGAGAGCCAACAGGACCCACTACTACTCCCAAAAATCTGCACTAATGCAAGCACCTACAAGACCAAGAGTAAGGCTCTACATTATACCCTAAGGTTCAAAATGATCCTAAACTAGTCTAAAAGGTATTATGACCATTAAGAGGGGTAACAAAGATTATTTTATAATAAAGGGCCCTAAAATGACTAACTAGGATGATTTTCTAATAAAAGGCCCTAAAATGACTAACTTTAACCCATAAAATACTAAAGTAACCACCAAGTCATAAAACCCTACTCATAGATGGCATAATATTATATTAACACCTTAATAAAACTTAGACTAAGAGAGAAGTACGCCTAGCACACCTAGATATTTCTGAAAGCTTGATAAAGTCCACTAGATTAGAGTTTTCCCCTTTGAGGAGCCTCTGCATAATGCCATGCTATTAAAATAATAATATATACATCAACACTTGGCTGACCTCAACCAATGCAATCGAGGTAAGAAGTTTTCAAAGGTTGGAAAGACATTACTACCGATTTATAAAGGGTTTTAGTTTAATTACTTTCCTTTAACAAAATTGATCAAGGATGCACCTTTCATGTAGGGTGATGAATAGTGAAGTCCCTTCAAGCCTTAAAATTGATCGAGAGTTCCTCATTATTACATCAACTACAAAACTTTGATAAAGCTTTTGATATTAAATTTGATGCTTTGTGTGTTGGTATAGGTGGTGTATGGATGCCATAAGGGAAACCATTAGCTTACTTTAGTAAAACTCAACTTATGACAAAGAGTTATATGCATTTATCAGGTGTTAGCTCATATGCACTTGTGTAGTGTTGGCTTATTAGCAACATTACTTATGGTATAAAGAGCTCATAATAAGGACCTTCATAAGTCCTTGAAATATCTAAGGGAAACCCAAGTTTAACAAGCAACATGCTAAACGGGTTGAGCTTATTGAGAACTTTCCATATGTGATCAACTACAAGTAAGGCAAAGACAATGTTGTAGCCAATGCTCTATAAAGATGGTGTGTGTTGGTAAATGTTGAGTCTTCTAAGATGACGGAATCTTAAAGCTTGAAGGATACTATTCTACGGATCTCAATTTTAAAAAAAAAAACACTTGAAATTTTTAATAAAGAAAAATAGGTTGATAGTTTTTAATTGGTTGATGGATCTTTTTTAAAGCAGGTTTGTGTGCCCATGAGTTAATAAGGAGATTTGTTCATCAAGGATTCTCATAGTCGTGGTTTGATGGGGTATCGAATACACTGGACTTTCTCATGGAGATATTCTATTAGCCCAATATAAAGCATGATATGGAGTGGATATGTGGACAATGCCTTATATCCAAGCAAGAAAAATCCATGACGCAACCTCAAGGTAAGTATACTCTTCTTCAACCTTCTAGTGGTCCATGGATGGACATTTCTATGGATTTTGTATTAGTCTAGGACTAAGAGAGGAAATGATAGCAGATTTATAGGAGTGGATAAATTTTCCAAGATAACTTATTTTATTCCATGCATAAGTGTGATGATGCATCCCATGTTGCATCTTTGTTTGTCCTCAATGTGCTTAAATTGCATGGAGTACCTCAAACAATATGAGTGATAGGAATTCAAAATTTCTTAGCCATTTTGAAAGAGTCTATGGGATACACTTGGTACCAAACTGACGTTCTCTACTTCTTTCCATCCCTACAATGATGGGAAAACCAAGTAGTCAATCAGACTTTAGGAAGCATGCTTAGATGTATGATTAGGGTAACCCCAAATACTAGGGAAGACTATTTACCCTTTGTTGAGTTCGCATATAATCAGTCTTTCCACTCTTCTATTTGAATGTTCTCGTTTGAAGTATGTTATGGTTGTAAGCTTTTGTTTCCATTAATAATGACTCTTTTATACAGCCATGTTATTGTTAATTTAGATGCAAAGAAAGGGTAAAGGGTAGTGATGAAAATTCCTTAAAACCTGAAAGAGTCCATTAAAAACAACAATTCAATAGCGGCCATTTGGAAAAATCATAGAAGGAAGGAAATGATCTTCAACCCAAAAGATTAGGTGTCAGTTTATTTTCAAAAGAAGAGGTTCCCAGATATTCAAAAAGGGATATTAAGCCCAATGGTAGATGGACCTATCAAAGTACTCAAGAGGATCAATGATAATGCATACATGATTGACTTTCCCTTAAATACCATTCACATGTAGTCAAGAAAAAGAGCTCCAAGACCTACAAGCAATGTTCGTGCCAAAGAAAGCTTTGGGAAAACTGAAGGACACCAAAGAAAGACATACAATGTGTGTAAGGTCCATTCAAGTGTTGATGAGGGATGAAATAGGACATGTGTACAAATATTCATCCCTTTAATTTAAGAATTCACAAAAAGACGGCAACCAAACAAGCTCTGCTCTTATTAAGGGAAAAATTGTAAAATATAGTTGTCTTCTTTATTCCGTAGGTATAAATAGTTGTCTTTTTCATATAGAAGACTTTATTTTATCTTGGATACTGAATTATTTTAAATTTTAGCTTCTACTTAGTGAATTACATAAGGAATAGTGAGTGATTAGTGGTTGAAATTTTAATTGTTAGTTAACTTCTTGACTTGAACAATCAAAGTGTCACCCACTTTTTGTAATTATTAGTTTATTTTGATTGTTTGAGTTGGATTAATTTGTAGAAATTGAAATCAATTGGGAGGTGAAGGTTTTAGACCCTTGTTTCCCATAATTTTCTTTTCTTTTTATTACTCTACATATCCTTTTCTTTATTTTATTTCCTTGTATTTTGATTCTTATCATCAAAGCCCTGACCATATGAGGAAAAATATTTGAAGATATGATCTTAGATTAGCAAAGGAGTATATGCAAAGGATGAGAGGTTACCTGGTAATAATAGTGAAGCAGATAGATAGAGCTTTCACAGCAAGATCCATGGAATGAAGTTGAAGATTACCCAAAGGAGAAGCTTGAACAATTGTGACTTCCACCTGCAGCATCCTTAGTCGAAGGCAATGAGATTTTAAGAAGAGCACTAAATACACCTTTTAGATTCTCAAACATAGACTAATATTAGTATTTTTTTCTAATCTTTTTTAATCGGTCCATTATTTGGGCCTGGTCCATTTATACAAAAATTTCTTTTTGGACTTGTGCTTTTGGCCATCTTTGTTTATGGTTAATATCAATAAAATGGTCTCCAAACCTAAAATCTAATTAAAAGACCTGAAGTAGTATGATTTCTCTATCTTGTTTCTTTTTACTTCATTAACTAATGAGCGCAGACCCTTTTTGCACTATTACACCATCATCACTTGAATCTGTTATACAAATTCCTAAACATGAAAGTCCAAGAACATCCTTAGCAAGATCTTTCTTACCTTACTCTACATGATAACACTTCCCATAGTAATCCTACTATGAGCATCAACAACAACGTATCCTTGGATGGTATAACACACTCATTTCATAATCCGTGAGAAGCTTGAGCCATTTTCTCTATTGAAGATACAAGTCTTTCTGACTGAAGATATACGACGTGCTTTTATGATCTGTGAAAACCTTAACATTACCCAAAAAGATAATAATGTCAAATCTTCAAAGAAAACACAACAATTGCTGACTCGAGGTCATAGTTAGGAACTACACATGGTCTTGACTCTTGAGTTATCTAGAAACATAAGCAAAAACTTTGCCATTTTTCATGAATACACAACCAAGACCAACTCTAGAGGTATCATAATAAACCCAAAAACTATATGTACTATTTGGAAAAGTCAAAATTGGATTTGAAGTCAATCGAGCTTTCAAATCTTGAAATCTCTTCTCACACACCTTGAGACACTAAGAGTTTGCCTTTTCCTAGAAAATTGGCCAATAGAGATATAATAAACTAAAAATCCCATGTGAAACATCTATAATAGTTTATAGACCAAAGAAGCTCCTAATGTTTGGTGGGAATTTATGTCTAGGCTAATTCTTTATTTCTTTAATCTATTAGATTCAATCAGAATACTCTCACTAGAAAAAAACATGCCCAAGAAAAGTTATGAACTACAACCAAAACTCATATTTAGAAACTTTTCATATAATTATCTATCTTTAAGAGTATGAGAGAAAACTCTAAGGTAATCAACATGCTTCTCCTTGCTACAGGAGTAAATCAAAATATCATTTATGAATATAATTACAAATATGTTGAGGTACAGCTTCAACACCCTATTCATGAGATCTATAAAGGTGTAGGATCATTGATTAGCCAAAAAGACATGAAAAGGAACTCATAATGGCTATATTGTACTCGAAAAGCTATCGTCATGCTCCCTTACCATCAACAAATAGTAACTGATCTGAGATCAATCCTAGAAAACCAAGTAGCACCCTGAATTTGGTAAAAAAAGTAATTAGTTCTTGGAATGGGATACTTATTCTTTATTCAACTAGCGGTAGTTGATACACATTTTAAGGGAGATAAGTTTTCATGCTTGAAAAGAATTGGGGCACACCACGGGGAAACACTAGGTTGAATGAATTACTTATTATATAATCTTTTAACTACCGTTTGAGCTCTTTCACCACAGTGAGAGCTATTATGTATGGAAATATAGAAATTGGTTAAGTATCGGGAAAAAGGTCTACCCCAAAGTCAATTTGCTTATCGAGAGAAACTCTAGAAAGATCAGTAGGGAAGACCTAAGGAAGCTTATTAATTATGGCAATACTAGAATTCTTAACCAAAACTAGATGATAGATATAACACTTGGAAATCATTATTCTAGCCTTTATATAGGAGATAAATCAACCCATTCACTTGACTAGACTACCATTCCACTCTAAGACAAGTTTCGTAGGAAACTAAAATATCATAATTCAGGTTCTACATTCAACTGAATGAAAATATAGTAAGATAGGTGAATTAACTTACCTCAGTGGTGGGATTTGAGTAGAAACTAGAGGAAATTATACCTCAGTGGTGGGATTTGAGTAGAAACTAGAGGAAATTACCCATGTTAGCAAGATAAATAACCTAATTTCTATTGTAGTGGCATCGCTAAAGTGGGACTTATCCATTATAGGGAGAACCTGTCTTATGTTTTGTTATACCGAAAAAATTCCCATCATAGAGAGACCATGGTAGACACTTGAAACCTAATATATCAAGGTAGGTAAGACATTGAGTTTGGAAGCTTCCCAATTTTACCAAATTTTACATTATACTCCAAAATTTCAACCTCTCAAATTTTATGTTAAATGTTATATCCAA
Source organism: Capsicum annuum (assembly GCF_002878395.1). Taxonomy (NCBI): domain Eukaryota; kingdom Viridiplantae; phylum Streptophyta; class Magnoliopsida; order Solanales; family Solanaceae; genus Capsicum; species Capsicum annuum. The sequence goes on from NC_061119.1 coordinate 160,779,121, forward strand.
AGTTCTACTAACCTAAATTCAGCCTTGAAAGTTTGTACAAACTCCCTAAGTTCTTCACTGACACTTTATAGATCATAAATCATAAAATCACCAACCTATTCATTATCATATATACCTAGACCATACCATACTATAAATTCATCCAAGACTAGCCTTGCCTAAAATTTTCAACACTTTTTTCTAGGAGAATCTTAAGCCAAGTTTTTTTATGCTAAGCTATACTATAGCTATGGAAAATGTTGTTACAATAGATACCAATTTACCCATACTTCATCTACAAAAATTAAATCAAGTAAAAGACGGAAAAAACTAACAAGGAAAAGTAGCTGAATCCTCAAACAAGTGAGGGTACTTCCACAAGGCTTTCATGGATCTTATCTCTTTAATTCTCAACTTTCAAATATCTTGATCTAGTTCTTCTTTAAAAGAAAGTTTTTTTATCAAAGAAAAATGAGTCCTAATGAATGATGTAGTTGCCATCCCCATGGTATTTCTTAATCATGAAACATGAAACACTATATGGACTCATAACAAACTTATGGGAAACATAAATTTATAAGCTACTGGACCCACATCATCAAGAATTTCAAATGGACCAATATACTTGAGGCTAAGATTGCCCCTTTTATCAAACTTCAATACTCCTTTTATAAGAGAAACCTTAAGTAGCATATTTTTACCCTTGTTAAAGAGCATGTCACTTACCATGTAATTCGCATACTCTTTTTGTCTACTTTGGCTTGTAAACAACTTGTTTTGAATAAAACTTATCCTTTCTTAAGCCTCTCTTACCAAGCTTATGCCTAAATGTTTCACATTGCCTACCTCAGACTAACCTATGGGTGATCTACATTTCCTTCAATATAGAGCCTTAAATAGAACCACATCAATGTTAGAGTGGTAACTATTGTTGTATGATAATCCACACAATGGTAGGAACTGATCCCAATGGCCCATAAAGTTAGCAACAAATGTTCAAAGCATGTTTTCTATCATTAAAATGGTCACACTCCTCTTCTCTTCTATGTTGTTCCACAGTAATACCCATAAAAACAGTGGAGATAGCTACCACAGAGTCTCTGGTATACCATGCCTGACTCTGTTTGTTTATTCTATCCAGTATCTCTGAAGCCTCTGGGAATGTAAGATCAAAAAACAAACCACCAGTAGCATTATCTACAATTGGCTTCATAACAGAGTTAAGAGCCCTGTACAAAGTCTCTATCAAGTGTATGTCTGTCATGCTGTGGTTCGGACACTATGTCAGCTTCTTCTTGAATCTTTCCTATGTTTCATGCAAGGCTTCAGTCGGGAGCTGCCTAAAGTGTTTGATCTCGTCCCTCAACTATACCCTCCTAAAAGGAGGAAAGAATCTTTCTAGGAAAGCTCTTTTTAACTACCTCCAGTTGGTTATAGAATCGGGCATTAGCTCATTTACCCACAAAGTTGTCTCTCCAGACAGAGACAACGGGAATAATATCAATCGGATAGTATTTTGGCCCACTCCTGGGTTATCAAAAGATTTACAGATGGTGACAAAATTCACCAGATGCAGGTTCGGGTCAACCCCAGGGAGGCCACCAAACAACCCCTTCAGATTGAGAGTTGGATCGTAGTACTCGTAATGTTGAACTTGGCCCCAGGTGCCAATGGTGGAGGAATGATTGCACCCATTGCACCTGCTCCATCCATTCCATCATCATTATCATTGAGATTATACTAGATCGGTTGGTACTCTTATCCTTCTCATAATGGATGGTTCTTGTTAACATTTCATCTTGCTGGTGCAGTTATCTTCTCTGCACGCCTTGTTAGCAACTCCTCATCTCCCAAATCTTTGTCCTCAGGGTTTGGATGTCGTTCTTGTTGCCCAACACTTTGCACATTCACCTGAGCTCGAGCTAAGGCTGTTAGTCTATCAGTCTCTTACTATTCTGTCATTCTTCCAATTTGTTGCAGTTCCAAATTAGGTGGTAATAATGGTTTATCGTAACTTTTGGTTCTTGGCATACACTACAAAGATGCTGCAAATAAACAAAAACAATAAATAAATATAAAACTAGGAAACTTAACTAATAGTCAATTTGTGCACACAAACTTCAGTTTACAATCGTATTCCCCAGCAATGATGCCATTTTTTGATAACACTCAAGCTACATCTCTCAATGACAATGTAAGAGATCATTGTCAATATAATACCCAACTAGGTTGGGGTCAAATCCCACAAGGAATATGGTATGAACGTAAGTCATTTGCAAATCAATCAACTGATAGTTAGATGTTCCCAGAAATAGGGTTTTTAGTTTAACAAGTAATTGTTGGTTGCTTGAATCAATGTTCATAATCAAGAATTTCTAAAAAACAAGAATTATGTTCACTAGGGGTTCCGGTACTTGAAAGATGCTAACGGTGGTTCAAGATTCTCACGGTAGGTAGGACAACAAGTTATATTTATTGATGTTATACTTAAATGTCTCTCGACCTACTTAAGTATTTAATTACCTAATCCTCTCGGACTTAGGGAATTTATATTCACTGCCCAGATTTTACCTCAGGTTAACCAACCTTGTTACAGTGCTGATTATTAAATGGAGTATTTCCAAGTCTCTGTCGATAACTCACTTCCCATTATATTTGATTTATTTTTCAAGAAAACCAAAGTAGGTGTTATCTATTATTTGCAATCAATAGATGTTAATTAAAACCTCAGAATTATCAAGAAATCCTACTACCTTTTGAATCTTGAACACTTAGCACCTTATCAAGACCTAACCCTAGATCCCATAATTCAGGTTAAAGGAATTTAGCCATTCATAATACTAAAATCAAAACAACAAGTTGTATTCATGCTTAGAAGGTTAAACTTACCACAAGAAGAATAATAACTAGTGAATCACAGATTAGATCACAAAGGAAAATCCCAGAATAATGATAATAATCTCTTCAAAATATTTTCTTTTTCAAGCCAACAAATTAGAGAGAGAAAAATATCAAAAAGTATTGACAAAACTCAATGTGCGGATCTCTCATAAAACCCTAAAACAAAGTTTTAAATAGGTCACCCTAATTATGGAAACAAAATAATAGAATTTAGAAATCTCTCAGATTAGGTGACAACATTTTTGATAGCCTATCTGGAGGTTGACGACTTATCACAAATGTCGTCAGCTCCTTCTTTAGCTTTGGCTCTTCCTGTTTAAGGCTGACAACAAACTTGACAACTTATCAGCTTCGTGATGGCCTATCATAAATATCGTCAACTCTTCTTTAGTTCTCTTATGCTGCCTCAGGCTGACGACATTCTTGATAACTTGTCAAACCCTTGATGACTTATCACAAAATGTCGTCACATCTTTTAACTTAGGCCAATTCTCTATTTACTGCTGACGATGACTTTGATAACTTATCACAGGGCTGATGACTTATCAAAAATGTCGTCAACCGCACTTGTCTTTAGATTTCTTTAGATTTCAATTTCTTTACTTCCATTTTTGTTGGTTCTCTATCATATCAGCTTAAACTGCAAAATCAATCATAAACCAATCAAAAACGACAAAAGTTGCTTAAGACTTTACAATTATTCTTAGTTAAAAGCCTCAAATATGTTAGCATTAGCTCACACATCAGAGGACTAAATCCCTAGTCCTTTGAGACACTATCTTAGTAGATCCACATATCTTGTGTTAGTACCCGTGGTAAGGTACTGACACGTTTGGAACTGGGGTTACGAGTTGGACCTTGATTAGTTGAAATTGGGGCATGTTGGTTACATGGTAGCTCCCACAATCTTAGTTTATATTTAGTATATATCTATTCAGGTTTGCATGACCGAGTGTACAAATATCAGTTATCCTGTTATTCAGATCATTTTAGCACATGTTTTGCTTAGTCATGCATTTATTTTACATATTCATGCAATCATGCTTAGTATTTATGTGTATTTCAGTTAGTCCTATTTCACATACAAATGTATTTAAAGTACTAACCACATAATATCTTTTATGCTCTGGTGTCTTATAACATACGTTTGGATGCTCAGCCCCAATCACCTCTAGTTAGTTTTGTATCTCTCAATAGCAGTTGTGGAGATTCCTCATCCAATGAGGACAAGTTATTTATATTTATTTTTAGTATTTCCCTTTACTTCAGTTAGTTAGAGTTAGTTGGGTGTCTATCCTATCAACTTCTCATATTTTAGAGGCTTTCAGATAGTTAGACTACATATTTAGATTTGTTTTTAGTTCCCTTTATCAGTGATTTAGGCATATTAGTATTTATATTAGTTCATTTTCCCCACATGATGTTTCATTATTATACTATTCAATGCTCATAGCAGGTACTAGATCATGGATTATCTTGGGTAACTTGTGGCCTTAAGCATCGTGTCGTAGATAGAGGGTAGCCTCAGTTTGTGAAAAAATGTGGTATCAGAGCCTAAGGTTTTAAAGTATCTAGGGTGTCTGAAACTGCATTGAGTAGAGTCTTATGCATGGGTGTGAAGTATTTCACACTTATGGTAAATAGGCTATGAGATGTTTTAGGAAAGTTTATCTTCTTTCAATATTCATGTCATGCAAAATAGCATGATCTCTACTATATTACCCTTTTGTAACTCGTCCTTCATCCATTTATAGAGAATTCCACCCAAAAGAAACAACATAAGAAGGAATAGAGATCATAAGATCCCCTAAATAAACATGTTTTTCACGCCAAGTTCAAGGTTTTTTTCACCACTTTGGCCCATTCTGTAGCTGCTCAGAATAATAAGTAGGTTGTTGCCCCAGCTACTGTAATGAATATAGTTGCAGTCATGATTTAAGACTTTTTTTAAATGAATCCTCCATTGTTTTTCAGATTCAAGTCTATGGAGTTTCCGCACGAGTTTCTGTATAGTATGTAGAAAGTTACAGATATTATAGGTGTTTCTGCTAGTGAGAGTGCTGATTTAGCTTCTTACCAATTGTAGGGAGTATCTCATACTTAGTTTAAGTATTAGAAGGAGGATAGAGAAGTCAAGCCAAGGCCTATAGAGTGGGAGAAGTTTTCCACAACCATTTCAGACATGTTCTACCCACTAAAGTTGAGGGAGGCTAAGGTACAGGATTTTATCAATCTGAAATAAGGTAACATGAGTGTGAAAGAGCTCACTCAAGTTTACCCAGCTACCAAGGTATGCTCTGACTATGGTGGCTGATTTTAGGTCCAAGATTAGTAAGTTTGTATCTAGAGTGTCTGATAGTGTAGTGAAGGAGTAGAACAACCATGTTGATTAAGAAAATGGACCTTTCTAGGATGATGGTTCATGCTCAGCAGATTAAAGAGCAAAAGTTCAAGGAGAAGGAAAGGGAGAATAAAAGGGCCAGAATAGGTAGCTTTAAATTCTTACAACAGAGGTCTGATGGTGGAAATCATTCTTAGTTCTGCTAGAAATTTTTAGCTCCATCTTTAGCCATTGTTCTAGTGCCTAAGTTTAGAAAGGACAATAGGGATAGGGCACTAAGCTTTAATACCTAGGGTAGCATGAACAGTGGTTGTACCAACCCACTTTGTTAGAAATATGGTAAGAATCATCAGGGGGATTACAGGGCTGGCAGTGATGGGTGTTTTGGATATGGTAGGCCAGGCCACAAGATTAGGGATTGCCCTATGGTTGCCTATTAGGGAAAAGATCTTCGTCAACTGGGTCAGTCTAATTTTTCATCAACTTCAGCAGGTCTCCTAACTTAGCAGGGCACCACCTCTAGTGCCACCAGTGGGCATTTTTAGAACCGACTTTATGCTGTCCAAACTCGACAGGATCAGGAAAGTTCTCATAATGTGGTTACGGGTACATATCAAGTCTTCCATCTTCATATTTTTGCATTGTTAGACTCAGAAACTTTACTTTTTTTTGTGACTCCGTATATAGCTATAGACTTTGGCATCAATCCTAAAATCTTAGCAGAACCCTTTTTCAATGTCTACCCCAATGGGTAGTTCTATCACAGCCAGACAAACATACAAAAATTTCCCAATCAAAATGTCTCAGAGAGTTACTTTAATTGATCTTGTAGAGTTAGAAATGACTAATTTTGATGTCATTCTCAGCATGGATTGGGTCCACTAGTGCTATGCCTTAGATGATTATAGAAATAGAATTGTCCAGTTCCAGTTTCCTAATGAGCATGTTATTGAATGGAAGGGTAGTACTTTAGTGTCGAAGAGTCAGTTTTTCTCCTGTCTTAAGGAAACAAAGATGATATCCAAGGGATTTATATACCATATCATTCGAGTCAAGGACTGAAATTCTAAAACTCTAAGTCTTAAGTTGGTTCTAGTAGTGAATGAGTTCCTAGAAGTATTCCATGGAGATCTTCTCAGAGTTCCTCCTGAAAGGGAAATTGACTTTGGAATAAATCTCCTTCCAGATACCTAGCCTATCCCTGTTCCACCTTATAGAATGGATCTAGCTGAGCTTAAATAATTGAAGGAAAAATTGAGAGATCTCTTAGATAAGGTTTTCATTAGTTCTAGTGTTTCTCAATGGGGTGCCCCAGTTCTCTTCATGCCCAAGAAAGATGGTTCCCTCAAAATGTGATCGAATACCATTATTTGATCAAAGTCACAATCAAGTATAAGTATCCTCTCCCAAAGATTGATGACTTGTTTGACCAACTTTAGGGTGCAAGCTACTTCTCTAAGATAGACCTCAGATCCGGCTATCATATGCTCAGAGTCAGAAAGTGACATTTCAAAGACAGTTTTCAAGACTCAGTATGGTCACTTTGAATTTCTAGTTATTTTTCTTTTGGAATAATGAATGCTCTAATAGATTTTATGGACTTAATGAAAAATAAAGTTCAAGAAGTAGCTGGAAATGTTCGTCATAGTCTTCATAGCTGACATCCTCATCTATTCCTATAGTAGAAGTAATTATGCAGACCATTTAAAGATTGTATTGCAAATCCTTAAGGATCACCAGTTATCCGATAAGTTAAATATGTACAAGTTCTGGTTAATATATGTATCTTTCCTTGGTCACATTATTTCTGGTGATGAAATTTGGTTGACACTCAAAAGACTGAAGTAGTAAGAAACTGGCCTAGACCTATCTCTCCCTCAGATATCAGGAGTTTCTTGGGTTTAGCTGTTTACTATAGATGGTTTTTTGAAGGGTTTTCTTCTATTTATTCTCTCATGTCTCAATAAACTGAGAATAAAGTAAAATTTTATTGGTCAGATTCCTGCGAGAAGAGTTTTCAGGAGTTGAAGACTCGAATCACTTCCACTCCAGTCTTGACTTTACCATATCGTACAGATGGGTTTGTAGTTTATTACAATTCTTCTAGAGTTGGTCTTGGTTGTTTATTAATTTAGAGAGTTAAGGTCATAGCTTATGCCTATAGACAGCTTAAACCCCATGGGAAAAATTACCAAGCCTATGACCTTTAATTAGTAATAGTTGTCTTTGCCTTAAAAATTTGGAGGCATTAACTTTATGGGGGTTCATGTTGATGTGTTCACAGATCATAAGAGTTTACAATATTATTCACTTAGAAGGATCTAAATCTTCATTAGATAATGTGGCTGGAATTGTTAAAAGACTATGTTATGAGTGTGTTGCATCCCCTTTCCTAAGAACGTAAAAATCAAGCCTCTTCTATGGAATTCAAGCATTCAAGGTCCAAATTCCAAGCTTTTTCTTCAATTATTCAACCAATTAAGGTATGTGAGATATTGATCAATGGGTTCCATCCACCCATTGAATCCCAAAATCCCTTTTTGGTTCAAGTAATGAAACTTTTGTCCTCTTTTATGAAAATATCCATGTTAACTATGAATTTAATCCATGCTTTCTTAGTAGTTTTGAATTCAAGAAATGCCAAGAAGTTTCCCCTATGTGAATTATGTTGTTATATGTTTCGTACTTAAATAACCCACATCATGTTCAGTTAATACCATGTCAGTTTCTCAAGTTATGAAATAAACCATGTGATCATGTTGTTCACATAATTTTGTCATATCCACATACTCATAATCATGAATTCCATAAATTTTGTGAAATATACTATGTTTGGGGTTTACGAATCATGAATTCCCTTATAGTATTTTCAATGATGATTGTGTATTTAAAGTATTATTTAGTATTGGAGGGTTAAGAATACCCAATACCTATATGTTTAACCATATTTCAGAATTACAAGTAACAAGTTAGTCAAATCATAAATTTATCACCATACTTAGTTTGTTATGATCATGTTAAGCATTATCAGTGACTTAAGTTAGAACTAGAGTTAGTTAGTTGGGAGTATGAGTTAGAACTGAGTGAACCTAGGGATGAAGGATCACCCACAGGTAGGGGATAGAGACCTTTAGTAGCAATCCCTAAGTTCCAAAACTACATAGCTAGCGTAGGTTATGAGATGTCAGCCATTAGTAGAGACTAACACTCTCTTAGGGATCACCCGCCAGTAGAGGACTAACTCCTTAGTCCTTCAGGAGATAAGTTTAGTGGATCCATATATCCAGTGTTAGTACTCATGGCAAAGTAATGATACTATTCAAATTGGGGTTACAAGTTGGACCCCGATTATCTTAGATTGGGGCATATTGGTTACATAATAGCTCTCATAGTTTTAGTTTAGTATTTAGAGTATATCAGCTTAGGTTTGCATGACCAAGTGTATAGATATTAGTTTTTCTGTTATTCAGATCATTTCAGCACATTCTTTACTTGGTCTTGCATTCATTTTACATGTTCATGCATTCATGCTTAGTATTTATATGTATTTCAGTTAGTCCCTTTTCACATACTAGTACATTCAAAGTACTGACCACATACTCTCTCTTGTGCTATGTTGCCTTATAACATAGGTTCAGACCCTCAGTTCCCTAACTGCGCTTAGTCATTTTAGTATCTTTCAGCAGTAGTTGGGGTGAGTCCTCATCCATCGAAGAAAATTTATTTATAGTTATTTTAAGTATTTCCCTTTTCTTCATCCAATCACAGTTATTTAGGGTTTTTTCCTATCAACTCCTCATGTTTTAGAGGCTTTTAGATGGTCAAACTAGATATTCAGATATTTAGATTTGTTTTCAGTTCCCTTTATCAGTAATTCAGACATATTGGTATTTATCTCAGTTCAGTTTCCACACATGATATTTTGTTATTATATTATTTAATGCTCATAGCAGGTACCAGGTCAGGGGTTAGCTTGTGGTCACTTGTGGCCTTAAGCACTGTGTCATGACTAGGGGGTAGCCTTGGGCCGTGACAGTAATGCAACATTTAAACATAACATGAAAGTAAATTGGGGGTTTGATTTAGAATTTTTTTGAGAAAAATCACAAAACAACACTAATAAGAAAGTGAACATTTATAGGAGTACCAGGTTGAGAGAAACCTTGGGGTTATGTTCTCTTAGGTGATATTCATACATAGGTAATCAAGAGTTAGTCCAAGTTTTAGCTAAGGGTTTTGGGTAGGCTAGATTTATAGTCTTAGTGTTAACCTTTTTATAAAACGCCAAATTTCACTCATGGATTCTTTCGAACACCTCATGAACGTGACAAATTTATCAATCCATTACCTCAACTAGAACCCTTATTTCAAAGACAATTCTTATGAAAATAGCTACTTCAAAATAACACCCTTATTTCTAAGATAATGCTAAGAAAGAAGCTAATTCAAATTGTTGTTCACAATTACTCTTCACCCACATCCCTCTTTCAAGGATGATATGGGATCCAAGACAATCGGGGTTTTCTCCTATAATTCTCAATTCAACCAAGGATTAAAGCAAAATCCATCACAATTATCTAATTAATTAGACTAACAATCAACACCCATACATTAACTAACACTAATAAAACATAACCCCAAGATAATAGTTTAGCTACTCATGAAATTAAAGAGAAGAAATATACCCAAATTGGCATGCAATTCATTCATCATAAGCCAAATAAATATAAACCAAGCTTCAATTTCAATCTATAACCAAAGTCTCTCTTGGAATACAACTAACAATTGTTTTTCTCACTCATATTCTAGAAATTTAGCTAAAATATGTCTTGAAAATGTTGACGGCTTTGCCTTTGTATCTTAGAATTTTGCCCAGTGAACTTCTAAATATGCCCTTCAAATTTCCCGACTAATTGCGATCGTTGTCACTTGGTATCAATCGTGACCCCTGCAATTGTAGTGGTCGATACATAATCTCCACTCTTTGACTTATTGACTGATCATAATTGTGACCCTCAGAGCGCATTCACAACATCTTAGGGTTGTCTTCTAGGATTGATCTTCAACTTTTGATCCTCTTGCTCATTTTCCTTCTCTTCCATCTTCGTCTGAACTCATTCTCATCGGATTTCCTGCAAATTCAAAAATACTAGAAATTAAGGCATTTCAATGAATAATTAGCCTTATGTACACAATTAATTCATCGCAGTGTGCAAGAATTTGGATAAATGAGTGGCGAAATTGCCACTCATCAACACCCCCAACTTAAAACTTTTCTTTTCCTCAAGCAACAATACTCTATAATTAATGAGACTACTCAACGTATAATCCCACTCTTGCAACCATATGATCACCATGATTTCGAGCATGATTAGCACTACAAATTAGTCAACAAGCTTGGGAAGAACTATTCATACAACTCCCTTCAAAATCAATCACATTTTTCAAGGATGCTAAAGACTTTTAAGAACAGCCAAGAAACAACAACTAACTCTCATGAGGTGAATCTCCATCGATAGTGACTTAGCTACACTTCTTTGCCTCATTTTCAGAATATGACAACTTCACCAATCTTTATTACTTTGCATGCATCCTTATGCAGGAAAGTCCTAACATACTAAATTTTTACTCATGTAACAAGAGACAAATGTTCAAGCACTCACTCTTACAAAGAATTTCTCAATGAAAACAAGTATCATACCATATGCTTACCCTTATTTTCAATCACTACTAACTCAAAAATACTTGATTGGAGATCTCGAAGGACTTTTTCAAGCTTGTAATGTATGCTCGGGGAAAGGTAGGATAAACATTTGGGATAAAAGTTACTACATCCTTCTGAACTCCACATAAAACACTATTAGATCAAACTTTGGGTTATGGAACACTTCATTCGTTCCCAATTCACATATGTGCCTACTTTTACTACCTTGGTTCACCCATCTTTTGAAGGCATTTTCTTTTCATTTCTTTCCTTTGAACACTCTCATGCTTTTCTTTCTTATGTTGATCCTTTTATTTTTCTCATTTATTCTTAATCAACGATTTTCTCCTAGGCACCCACTTATAAGCCTATGTCCTATGATCACCTTCTTTTAAGATCAACCCCTAAATTAAGCTTTGAGCCTCAAGTTGCACTTTCAAATTAAAAGAGGGTAGGGTTCAAAATAGGGATAAATTTCATAAGGTTCAAGGGTTGTAATATGGCTTCCAACAAAAGGTTCAAAGGCTCAAAAGAGTTGACTAAGGGTACCATTCGTGCACGAGTAGGCTATTTAGGCTAAAGTTGTTTTCCATGATCATAAAGAAGGTTTAAGATTATTCTCCAACCACATGTAATCAAGATTAGATTTGAAATACCAATGGGGGAAGTTCTAGATGACATAAGTAAGCATGAGAATCAATCAAATAAGCTCACCGCACATGGCATGAAAACTTTTCTAGGAGGATCAATTGCATTTCCTATTTGAGAGCAGGAGTTATTCATCACACCTTACCAACTAAAGCTTTGAAGTCATGAAAAGAGGTAAAGTGTTGTTACAAAATCATTCACGTCCATGTCCTTGATTTTTACAAAAATTTTTAGACAGAGGGAGATGCCTGCTTCATATTTCACCACGCAAGATTAACTATCGTTGGCACCAAATCAAGTTGTTATCTCATATTTTGGCTCCCACAAGGGCAAACCATATGGCTACTCAGACTTTACTATAGGAATAATGGCAATCCCAAATCTATAATTCCATGGGTACTCATACTTCCCCTACATCTATAGCTTAAAACCACAACAGGATGATTTTTCCTTAAAATGTCATCACTAAAGGCTTGTCCAATAACAATATCTAAAAAGAGAAAAATAAATATAGGAATAAAATGATTAATTCACAAAATATCTATAAATGATAAGATCGATGGGGTAACACACTAGGTTACAAGGGTAACACACACCCGCAACTAAAAAATACTTACAATGTCCCCACTAGTTATCACGAAAACATAAAAAGGGTTAAGGCGCTCCCTAAAGCCACATCGTGGGATGTGTGACTGTTGAATACGCTATCATGATTTCAATAATATTAATTTAATCATGATCTATGGATTGTGATCGTGGAATCTGAGGCCTTTCTGCTCCCCTATTTTGCTCTATTTTTCTGCATAGCTACCACTTTTCTAAACTTAATTTTCCTTTATTTTTGGCTTCCAAACTGCTTTGAACACCTGCAAAGAACCAAGATTATGTCAATTAATAAAAATAAATGTCACAAACATAAATATGATGGGTTGATTCCCATTTAGCGCTTGATTTAACATCGTGGCACGATGCTTTCTTATCATCATTGTGGATCTTCAAAGTGAAGCAACTCAATTTTGGATGCTCTGGGTCCACCCAAATGGTAGTGCTTTAATCTTTACCTATTCACCACAAATTTCTTCTTCTCGAGGTCTTCCAACTCAATAGCACCACTAGGATACACCTTTGAGACCACAAACAGACCTGAAAACTTTGATCTAAGCTTACCTGAGAAGAGCTTTAATCTTAAATTGTAAAGGAGGACATCCTCACCCACATAAAACTCTCGCTTTAGGATTTTGGAATCATGCCACCTCTTTATCTTCTCCTCGTACAAAATAGAGCTTTCATAAGCCTTGAGTTGGAAATATTACAACTCATAAAGTTGAGTGACCCTTTATTAGATACATCCTCCTAATCCATATTCAATTTTTTTAAATACTACAAAGCTTTATGCTCTAGTTCAATGGGTAAGCAACATGCCTTTCACAGAACTTGTTGGTAGGGGGAAATACTAATTAGAGTTTTGTAGGCCGTCTTATATGTCCAAAGTGCATCATCAAGTTGTCGTGCCTAATTTGTTTAGCCAACATTCACGATTTTCTCAAGGATAGATTTGATTTCCAGATTTAATACCTCTACTTGGATACTCCTTTGGGATGATATGGGGTAGAAACCTTATTTTTCACTCCATATTTTCAAAAGGAGAGCCAAAAAATTGATGGCAAAAATGGGATCCTCCATCGCTAATAATGGCTATTGGAGTTTCGAACCTTGTTAAAATATACTTTTTCAAGAAGAAAGTAATGCTTTTTCTTTCATTGTTCGGGAGAGCCACAGAGTCTACCCATATGAGATATAGTCAACTACTACTAAGATGTATTTGTTACCAAAAGAGCTCACAAATAGGCCCATGAAATCAATGCCCCACACGTCGAATAGCTCGACTTTGAGATTGGGTTTAAGGGGCATTTGATGCCTTCTCAAAACACCACCATACAACTGGCATTGATGATATGAGTTGACTATCTAAATAGTATCCCTATGAATGGTAGGCCAATAATAACGACTTTGAAGAATTTTTGTGGGGGTTATGGTGACCACCAAAAGGGGAGAAGTGAAAAGCATTAAGGATATCTTTCATTATTCCTTCCATAACACAGCGATGAATCATACCATACGCGCACTCCCTAAACAAAAATGGCTCATCCCAAAAATACTTCTTTATATCAAATAAAAACTACTTTCTTTGATGATAATTAAGATATTTAGGAAGTACACAACTTACAACATATTTAGTATAATCTGCATACCAAGTTGTAATAGTTCCCAATATTGACATAACTAGCTTATCCGGGAAGGTATGATTAATATCAATCTCACCCAACCTCTTACGATTAGTTTCGAGGTAGGAAAGGTGGTCTTCCACTTGGTTTTCACAACCCATTCAATCCCGTATCTAAGGGTGGCTTGGTCCATATGCATAACAAATTTCATGCCCAAAAAAGTAAGCTCTAAATTTTTCAAAAACATAGACCACCACAAGCAACTCTTGCTCCGTAACAATATAGTCATTCAATGATTTACTAACATAATAGATTAGGTGGAATAATATCTCTTTTAGTTGTTGTAGTACCACCCCTAGATAAATACCACTTGCATTATATATTAGCTCAAAGAGCGATGACCAATCTAGTTTAATTATAATAGGAGCTGCAATAAGGATTTCCTTGAGATCATTAAATGCCTTCAAAAAATCATCATCAAATTCAAATTTTACTATTTTTTCAAAGAGCTTGTACAAAGGATGGGAAATCTTTAAGAAATCTTTGATGAATCATCTATAGAAACCTACATGACCAAGGAAGTTTCTAATACCCTTCAAGGAAATAGAAGGAGGTAACTTAGAAATTACCTTAACTTTTGCTTGATCTACTTAGATACCATCCCCTGAGATTTTATGACCAAGCACAATTCCCTTGTTAGCCATAAAGTGGAATTTTTCCTAATTTAAGACTAGATTGGTTTCCACACACCTTTCAAGAACTTTACTTAAATGAGCAAGACATGACTCAAATGACTCCCTAACACAAAAAAGTCATCCATGAATACCTTCATTGAATCTTCCACCATATTCGCAAAAATAGGTAGCATGCACCATTGGAACATTGTCGGGGCATTGCATAAACAAAAAGGCATGCACTTGAAAGCAAATCTGCTATAGGAGCAAGTGAAAGTTGTTTTTTCTTAGTCTTTAGGGGCAATGCAAATTTGGTTATACCCCGAATAACCATAAATAAAGTAATACCACCCCCTCCTAGCTTACCTATCTAGCATTTTATCTATAAAGGGCATGGGGAAATGATCCATCTTGGTCTGTGAGTTCAACTTGTGGTAGTCCATACACATCCTTCATCCCATGACCGGATGAATGGGGACAAACTCATTATTTTTTTAGGAACTATATCATGCCACCCTTTTTTGGGATTCATTGAATTGAGCTCACCCATGTGCTATTTGAAATTGGGTAAATGACACTCACATCAATCCACTTTATGATTTCCTTCTTTACCATATTTTGCATTGGTGGGTTGAGTCTTCTTTGATATTCCGCACTTGGTACATGATCAAATTCTAACTTGATTTTCTAGGAATAAATTTGGGAGCTATGCCTATTATATTCGCTATAGTCTATCCGATAGCACGAGTGTACTTCTTCATAATAGCTTTTAAGGCTTCCAATTGGCAAGACTCAATATTACCCATGACAATGATTGAAAATGTATTATTATCATCCAATAAAACATACTAGAGGTGGGAAGGCAATGATTTTAACTCAATTTGTAGAGGTTCAATGATAGATGGCTTGGCGGGTGGAATTTCATGATTCTTCAAGTCGTGATCTAATTTGGCTGGGTTCTTGGTGTAGGATCTAAGATCCATCAATGAAAAAACTACCTCAGCATAACCTTCAATCTATTCACTCCCAAAGCTCCACAATATACCCACTAAGGGGTCATTCATAAGATCTGTTCCAATTGTGTTCATCACTTTATCATCAATCTCCAAGATTACTTATAAGTCCATAGGTTTCTTCATGGAGTTGCATACATTGAAGGTGACTTCCTTGTTATTCACCCAAAATTTCATTTCTCCATACTCCACATCAACTAATGCCCTTTTGGTGGCTAAATTGGTCTACTAAGAATGATAGGAACTTCATGATTAATCGCACAATCAAGGACAACAAAGTTGGCCAAAAATATAAATTGGTCAACTTTCACCGACACATCATATAACACCTTAATGGGTTTTTTTATTGATAGATCGGCCATTAATATCCTCATGGTAGTAGGCTTAGAAGTACCCAAGCCCAACTTATGAAAAATGGCAAATGGCATCAAGTTAATGATTTCCCCAAGATCACACAATGCTTTATAAAATTTGAACATCCCAATGGTGTAAGAGATAGTGAATGCACCCGTATCTTCTTACTTCAATGCTATTTTGCTTGACATAATAGCACTATAATTATGAGTTACCTCTATAGTTTCACAATACACAACTCGACTTTTGGAGATCAAGCCTTTTATGAATTTAACATACCTTGGCATTTCATGAATTGCCTTTATTAATGGAATATTGATGGATATGTCACTAAATTTCTCAAGAAACTTCTTGAATTTGGCATAATTATATTTCTTATTAAGACTTTGTAGGAATGAGAGAGAAAATTTAATTAGTGGCAATTGTACAATTTGAGGGTTATTCACGTTTGAGTCATCATCCTTAACCACTCTATGATACACTTCCCTCACACTCCTATCTTTGGCTTTCTTTGGTTTCTTACCAATTTCTTTATTGGGTTTAGGAGCCTCATCATTTGGATTATACAAATGCTTTCTTTTTATATTAGCTTGCCTATGATTTTCTTTATCATCAATGTTTTCACCAAGATTAATAACCTTTTTACCAATAGATCGATCACTCCTAGTGACTATGTGTCGATGTGGGTATTATCTTTTAGATTGGTCACCGAGTCACTAGGTTGTCCCTTTCATTGTCTAGCTCTAAGTTGTGCCAATATTTGGTCCACTTGTGCCTAGTTACTTGATGGATGTTGAATGGGATGTCGCTGTTTGGTTCAATTGAGAGAAATCACTTATCATTTCCCATACCATCTTTTCAGTCCCTTCAACACCCCTTAAAATTTGAGCCAAAACATCTTCATTTTTGTACCTTTCTTAATCTTTCCGATCTTGATTCCCACCTTGCCTTTGATAGGTAAGGAGGGAACTATTCACATCATTTGAATAAAACTTTATTTCTTCATCTAATGCCTCCCTTTCGTTGTCTTCATACACCCTAGTGCTTTTGGAAGCAATGGCATTGATTGTTTTAAGACAAGTCCCCATCATATATTGAGTAAGAATATTGAGTTGGGTTATTGTCTTGTCCATATATGCATTTCTCTCCTCATCCATTATTATTTGTTCTTGTTCCCCAAAATTTGCAGAGGGATCCCCCTTGGTCACCTCAGAATTTTTTGTGTGCTAACCTATAGATAGCTTCTTCACTTGGTTTAAGAAATTCGATGCAATCCCATAAGATAACTTGACAAGAGACCCTCTGGATGCGTTGTCAAAAATTGTTTTATTCAATTGGTATGATTCCCAATAAAATATTTGTAAAAGCACCTTCTTCGGTACTTCATGGTTTGGGCATTGCATGATTTTGTCATTGAACCTTTGCCACACTTTATATAAGGGCTCAACCGCTAAATTAACAATTTTTTTATTTCATCCCTTAGTTGTAGCATTTTAGAAGAAGGGAAATATTAATCTAAAGAAGCCCCCATAAGTTTGATCCACGATATAATAGACCCATAGGGTAGAGATCTCAATCACAAAACCACTTTTCCCAGTAAAGAAAGTGAGAAAAGTCACAATCGGATGGACTCTGGAGATATATGGGCAATATCAAAAGGAGAGCACACATCAATGAAGTTTTTCAAGTGTAAATTCATATCTTCATGTGGTTGACCCCTAAATAAACCTTTTATTTAAAGTTGATGGAGCATTGCACTAGTGATATGAAATTATCCATTCCTTCCATCAACAGAATTTGGATGGCACCAGCATGCCCCGCGCCATCAAGATAATCTATATCTCTTATATGCCCATGAAAAGAGCCATCATTTCTCCTATTTTGGCTTATGGTTGTGTGAATTCTATTAAATTTACCTAATCA
This sequence comes from Capsicum annuum, assembly GCF_002878395.1. Classification (NCBI taxonomy): domain Eukaryota; kingdom Viridiplantae; phylum Streptophyta; class Magnoliopsida; order Solanales; family Solanaceae; genus Capsicum; species Capsicum annuum. The sequence continues at coordinate 160,796,883 of NC_061119.1, forward strand.
CCTAAGAAAAATAACAAATAAAGAAACTACAACACTATGGCTAACCCAAGTTCACTAATAACACCGCATAAGTTAAAACTATGTTCTACTCCCCGATGAAGGTGCCATTTTTGATAACGGTAAACTTACACGTCAAATTAAGGGCAAGGTGGATGTTGTCAATATATACCCAACAAGAGTTGAGGTTGAATCCTCGAGGAGTATGAACTAGGTTTAAAAACTTACGTGTGTTGAGAGTTACTATGTGTTAACCCGTAATGCAACATTTAAAAAAAACATGAAAGTAAATTGTAATACCCCACAACGTCCTTAGAGCATTTTTAGTAAAGCGTAAATCTGAGTCTAAAAGTTTAGAAATATCTTCTTAAGTATGAAATACTTTAAATCGTGTTGAATTTCCCTAATTTTTAATTTTTTCCATGTAGATCATTGAATAAGCTTTCTATCGATACCAAATTCACCCAAATCGGACACTTAGGTGAAGAGTTAGAGCCATTTTAGTGAGACAGTGTGCCACTTGGAACTTTAGCGCATCGCCAAGCCAACCAAAATAGCAATCGTCAAAATCCAGTGAGCCTCTGTAATTATGGCGCATCGCGCCAAGGATTAATTTTAGAATTTATCAATTTCCAAGTGAACCTCCGCAATTCCACCGTATCACGGTATTGTTCAAGTTCGCAACCCAGGGGGCAATGAGATTTCCACCGTGTCGTACCGTTGTGCAGTTTCCCAATTGTCCAATTTCCAGTGAACTAGCGCGATTATGGCGCGTCACACCAGTATGTAAAATCAGGGATTTTTTAGTTTAATTCCAAGGGCTTTTTGGCCTTTTCCCCCTTTCCCCAGCCTCTATAAATACCCGATTGAGGGCCTTCAGCCTTATTTTCTCTTCTTCCACCCAAAAAATAGGGTTTCCAAAATCAAAACCCTCTCTTTTTCTTCAACAAAAATCAGGAGAGAATCAAGAGGAATCAAGAAATCTTTCCAAGAATCTTTAAGAAAAGAGTTTCCCCAGGTATGTAGATATTGATTCTTGGGTCCCTTTCATCCAAGAAGCTCAAGTATCCTTTTCTAAAACTCAAAAGATTTTATGTTTATGAGTTGTTAATGATTCATGTGATTTGAAATTGATGTTTCAGCTATTGTTGAGTTTTGATTCATGTTTGTTTGCAAGATTTATGAGCTTTGACCCTAGTATGTGGAATTTATATAATGTTTGTGATGATCCCTCTTGAAATGGTTTCCTATGTGATGTGTCCATGTCATTTGGGTGTAGAAATGGTTGAATAAGTGAAGCATGTCCCCCATAAGTTTGATAAAGAGCTTAGGTGAAGCATAAGGGCCATTAAAGTATCTTGAACAGGAAACCCCCAAATTAGGAGCTAGACCATGCATGCCTAGTGTTTGATAAAATGCCTTAGTGAGTGAAATATACCATGATAGTATGAAATCCCCAACCAGGTGTAAACCCGTACTTACTTAGTGCTGTTGAAAGACCTTAGTAAACAAGTCGAGATATGATGGTTGTAAATTCTCCAATTATGTGCTCTCTGATATATGTTAAGCTTTTAATGCATACCAAGTGGTTAGAAAGTAAGTTGAGACATGATAGTATGAAGTTTTCCCCAAATCATGTAATGTCCAAATACATGTCAAGACTAATTTAGGGGTGAAGTACTTAAGGTAAGACCTTGTTGAAGAAAATATAATCTAGTAGCTTGTTTTCCTACGCTAGTATATGTTGATGTTTCCTAAATTCTTGATGCGATGTCTTAATGATTGTAAAGGTGAAGGTAAGTTATGTTTCCTAAATACTTGAAGAGATGCTTTAATGATAATGATGATGAATGAATGACTATGATGATGAATGAATGATTGTGATGATGACGATGAATGAATGATTGTGATGATGATGATGAATGAATGATTGTGATGATGGAGGAATGATTATGCTTTATTTTATGTTATCGAGCCCTGGAGGTATTTATACCTAACAATTTAGCTGCTTTCTAGAGATCGTGTCAATTTTACGATAATTTCAATCGAGCCATGATTCTCAGAACTCGGTGAACTATAAAACTCTATAGCCTCAAACAATTGCAGAACGTAAGAAAGCATAGAAATCTCAGTAATCTCAGTAATCTCTTTAATCTCCGTATCGCTAGTAATCTAGCCTCAGCTCTTTACTCAGCTTAGATCTAATAGTATGCAAGTGTTCAATTCTAATCTCGATAGTGACCGAATAATCTATTCAAGCTCTGTATTGCCATTCAGATACTGTGATTCAATACCATTTCCGTCAGATATGGCACTAAGTGATCTCAGCGTACCTTAGTCAGATCTTTTGATAAACATGATCATTATCAGATTCAGTTCATTTGTGTTCAGTTAAGAATTTAGTCAGAGTCTTTCAGTTAGAAGTAGAAACTAGCACTGAGCAAGAGAAGGGATGGCGGCTTCTCTCATCAGTGATAGAAAGGTTGGAGTCATTAGTAGCAATCCCTGACCACCATAACTACGTAGCCAATGCAGTATATAGAATTCACCATCAGGAAAATGACTGTCACCTCCAGAGAGAGAGTATTTGACTATTATATTGCCTTAGGTCAACTTTCTAGTAAGGGTCATCCATTAAAAAGGATTGACAGAGAGAGGTCTTTACCTGTGGCATGGTATTGACATCCTTCCATATGGGGTTATAGATTGGACCCCACCCGTGGTATGTTTGGGGTATGTCAGTTAAGTAACTACTTCCCACAGTTTCAGTTTCAGTTTCAGATTCAGTCTCAGTCTTAGTATCAATATTTAGAAATTAGGACTGTCAGATACAATCATCTATCTCTATAAGGAACTCAAATAGTTTCATTAATTCATGGACCATCCATCAGATAAGCTTGGTCTCATATACTGTTATTTGATATCATATTCAGAGATATGCCACCAGACAGGCTTGATCACAGTCTTAGATTCTATTGAGTATTCTTGTTGACAGATTCAGATATGATTATTTCCTTACCATTGATAATAGCTTCCTTAATCTTCCATTATAGAGATTGATCTTTAATCTTGTCAATTGAGAGCAGTAAACTCAGAATTCAGTCATCGATATAAGTACATCTAGTTTCTCAGCCATCAGTATCAGATGAATCAGTGTCTCAGTATCTCCATGTCAGTAGTGAGTTCAGTCTGTAGTAAGAAAGTATCTAATTTTCAGTCTCTAGAGTTGTGATGATTGTGACTATGGTCTATGCATTCATGTATGTGTATGTGTTCTCGTGCGGAATTTTCATGATTATTCAGTTTAGATATCATACATGCATGAGCCCTTGCATTTAACCTATGTCGTCTACATACTTGATACATTCCTGTACTGACATATTTGTGCTATGGTGTTCTATTTGACACCATAGGTTCAGAGGCACAGGATCCAGAGTTTCCTTAATAGTTCAATCCTAGCAAGCAATAGTAGCCATAGCCGTGAGTCTTCTTCTTTCAAGGATGAATCTCAGTTTACTATTATTGCATCAGATTTTGTTTACTTCAGTTGGCAGAGTTTGTTGGGGACATGTCCCATCAACTCCACAGTTCAGATAGTTTAGAGGCTTTTTAGACGGATGTATTAGTATTCAATTTTTAGTTTTGAGTATTCATAGATGTGTTGAACCTTATGGCTAGTTTCTGCATTTATTTCAGACAATATGCAGTGCACAGGTACAGATATTAGTAAAAGGATTAGCTTGTGGTCCTTCGGGTCATAAGCACCATGTGACATCTCGGGATGGGATTTTGGGGTGTTACATAAATTGGGGGTTTGATTTGGAATTTGTTAAACACAATCACAGTACAACGCTAATAAGATAGTGGATAATTTATAGGTATACTAAGTTAAGAGGAACTGTGGGGTTATGTTCTCCTAGGTCATATTCATGCATGGGTAATCAAGAGTTAGTCCATATTTTAGATAAGGGTTATGGGTAGGCTAGATTTAGGGTCTTAGTGTTAGCCTTTCGATAAAACACCAAATTTTACTCATGGATTCTTTTGAAAACCTCATGAGCGTGTCAAGTTTACCAATCCATTACCTCAACTAGCACCCTTATTTCTAAAATAATGCTTATGAAAATAGCTACTTCAAAATAACACCCTTATTTATATGATAATACTAAAAAAGAAGCTAATTTAAATTGTTTTTTGCAATTAATATTCACCCACATCCTTCTTTCAAGGATGATATGGGATCCAATATAATTGGGATTTTCACCCATAATTCTCAATTCAACTAAGGAGTAAAGCAAAACCCATCACAATTGGCTAATTTATTGGACTAAAAATCAACACCCATACATTAATTAACACCTAATGAAACAAAACCCCATGATAATAGTTTATATACTCATGAAATTAAATAGAATAAATATACCCAAATTGGCATACAATTATTCATCATAAGCCAAATAAATATAAACCCAAGCTTCAATTTTAATCCATAACCAAAATCTCTCTTGGAATACAACTAACAATTGTTTTTCTTACTCAAAATCTAGAAAATTAGCTAAAATATGTCTTGAAAATTTTGAGGGCTTTGCCTTTGTTTCTTGGGATTTTGCCAAGTGAACATCCAAATCTGCCTGTCAAATTTCCTGACTAATCGCGATCACCGTCACTTGTCCGTGATCACGGCCTCTATGATTGTAGTGATGGATCCATAATCTCCACTTTCTGATTAATTGACTAATCATGATCTCGAACCTCAAAGAGCGATCACAACATTTGAGGGCCATCTCCTAGGCCTGATTTTTAGCTTTTGCTCCTCTTGCTCATTTTCCTTCTCTTCAAGCTTCTTCTAAACTCATTCTCATCGTATTTTTTGTAAATTCAAAAAAATTAGAAATTAATGCATTTCATTTAAGAATTAGCCTAATGTACACAATTAATTCATTGTAGTGTGCAAAAATTTGGATATAAATGAGTGGCAAAATTGCCACTCATCAACCCACTTGGGATTTTTGTGTATTTTTGGACCCGAAGTATAATGGTGTAATATAGGTATAATTATTCTCGTGTTTATGAGTAAATTATGATTTTTATAACCTAACATCTTGTGTAAGTTTCTCTAAAAGGAAAGTTGATGATTTAGTGGATTCTTCAAGCTTTTTCAGTGTCCAGGTAGGCTAAGTTTTTTCTGTCCTATTAGATTGAGATATGTCATAGTATGTTTATGATATTTTGTTAGATTTGGGATGAGTTTTAGGTGTTGATAATGAAATTAGCAATACTTGGGTTAGTGGGACCTTCTAGTCTATTTGAAAATTGTAATTTAGGTGCTTTGGCTTAATTTCTTAGATCATGAGTAGAATTTCTATATTAGGACTAATTAAGGCTTGTTTAAATCTAAAAAACCTAGATTTAAATACATTAGCTTAGTCTGGGGTAGTATTTTCCTAGTAGTGGATTTCGGGGATTTAGGAGTATGCGTTTGACCCGCCATAGTCCAAGATTTGTGTTAGCTATTGAAAACCCCTTTTTATACATTTATTATACGTTTTGAGATTTCTTATTAAGGTTATATTGAGAAACCTCGGTACTTGATGGTGATGGTGGGGTTAATATTAAGAGTTAATGCTTTGATTATGCTAGTGATTATTTTATCAATTATTCTAGTGATTATACTAGAGATAGAGTTAGTGATTATACTATTGCTTATGATATTGAATATATGATTACCAATTTGTATCTAGATATTGATTATAATATTGAGGATATACTTACCAATTCAAGTTTGGGCATTTATTATGAATTGATGATACGTGACTATCGGTTTGGGTCTGGATATTAATGTTCGCATTGATGACATTATTACCGGTTCGAGTTAGACTATAGAGTATGTTACTGATGATATGTGATTACCGAATTGAGTTTGGATAATAATTATAATATTGGTGAGATATATACCAGTTTAAGTTCGGAAGTGGAAATTGTTATAATGTGCGTACTATGGATAGATTTTGGTTGTACCTTGAGAGTTAGCAAAAGATGGTAGTTCGGGTTGTACTATTTTTATGTGTATACTCAATGTTTATGGGGGATTGGATTGGGTTATTTACTTTTTTCATACTTATTGGCTTATGGGGTTCAATTTTGTAGTTATAATCATATGTGTGATCCTTTATGTTATGTTATTATTCCAATTATTATTTATTTATGTACAACAATGTTGGATTTTATTTAGGTTTGTCTCTACCATGACTTAGGTATGTTATCTTGAATTTTATCATATTTATTTTAGCTTAGTCGGCCGATGATGCCTACTGAGTACCCATGATTTTAGTACTCACACTATATTTCTACACCTTTTTAGTGCAAATCTTAGTACCAGTTGCCATTGTTGATTTGAGGATCATGTTTTTTTAGATTTAGGAGATAGGGTGAGCTATAGGAGTTATAGTTTCCTTATTTTATTCTATCTTACTTATGTCCAGTCTCTAGTTTTGAGATAGGATTATATTGGTGGTTTTAGACTTGGGTTGTATTTATAGTAGATTTTGTACTGGCTCTACTAGGCCATAGGATGGTGTTCTATATTATGTCTACCTTTAGACTTTTCTATTACATTGCTTATTTGAGCATTGAATTGCCTATATGGACCTTTTTAGGGTATTTCCACAAACTTAACCTATTATGAATAGCTCTGGGCTAGGGTTTAGCTTACCTACTAGTGGATAGAGTAGGTGCCATCATGACTCATAAATTAAGTCATGACATATTAGTATCAGATCCTAGGCTACACTGGTATTGTTTGTACAAGGGCAAGTGTCTAGTAGATTTTTACAGAACAGAACGATGACGTTTATTTCCTATCTTTGGGAGGCTATAGGACATTCTTAGGAGTTTTTCACTTCTTTCACTCATTTCATACTAAGTGTTTAAGTTGGTTTGTAAAGCATTCTTTTGACTTTGCTTTTTCGTAGATGGCTAGGATGTGTGTACTGCTATACGAGATGAGGGTCCCAAGACTAAGCCTAGAGATTTTATTATTGTTTGTGGATGAGCTAGAGTTTATAGACAACCTCCATATGTATCCCCATCTAGGGTCTAGGATAGAGGGCCTCCACTAGACCTTATTCCCATTCTTCAACCAGAGATTCTTCCATTTCAGCCAACAGAGAGCCAGGGACCAGCCTAGGCTCCATCAGGATTCATTTCCTTAATAGTACTTAGGGATTTTGCTGGTGGTGTGTCATATGATGGTTCACAATCTATAGATCAGATGGTACTGAGGCCTCTAGAGTTGAGATTCCTCCTGCACTGGTAGTTTCTCAGTCAGTAGTTACTTAGTTAATAGTTGCCCAACCTGTTATGTCTACTGAGGAGCAGAAAAGGTTGGGAAGATTTTGAGTTTGGCTCCCCAAGGTTTTCTGGTGCACCAGGCGAGGATGCATATGAATTTCTGATTGCTTGTGAGGATAGGCTCCATAATTTAGGCCTTGTTAAGACTCATGTTGTGTATTACACTTCCTTTTAATTGGACTTGGCATCCCAATATTAGTAGAGCGGTCGTATTGCTTCTAAGCCAGTTAGATCTTCTCCTTTGACATGGGATCGGTTCTCCAAGATTTTCTTGAAGAAGTGCATGCCTCACAGCCTTAAAAACTTCTCAAAGGATTAGTTCTCAAGATTGGAGTAAGGCTCTTTGACGGTTATGAAGTATGAGCCTTATTTTCCTAACTTGGTTAGGCTTGTTACTTTTATTTCTGACACTGAGTATGAGAGAGTTCATTTCTTTATTTCAAGATTGAGATTTCCCTTGTGCATATTTACTTAGAGTCAGGTTGTTACAAGTAGGTCTTTTGCTAAGGTTTTTTATCATGCTCAAGTGATGAAGGAGATGCATCATAAGGCCCAAGGGGGCAATAATAAGAGACCTAGATACCAAGGTAGTTTCAGTAGGAGCTATAGTAGTACCCGATGTAGAGGTAGCAGTTCTCATGTTTAATATCCTCTATATCCACAATATCAGCCTCAGAGTCAGCCTAGTAAACCTGTCCAAATAGTTCTTCAGATTACTGATAGAGTTCAGTTTTGTGTTAGTAATCGCCCTAGTCAGGGTAGTGGTCTGTCTTTGATGGATTTTTTTTAGTTATTCTAGTCGAGGTGGATACTCTAGGTTAATTAGATTTTTGAGTTCTAGTATAACTTAAGTGACTTGTTATAGTTTTGGGGGTCATGGTCTTTATTGTGAGAGTTCCCTAGTTATGTGGAGACTATTATCTCAGCTTAGAGTGTTCTCTCTATCACAATAGTTTATTCCTCATCTAGAGGTGGTTTACATAGTTTAGGGGTGGTCCCTAGGGTGCTCGAGGTGGTTCTTAGGTAGGTAGTATAGGAGGTTGGCTAGGATCCCAGCCAGGTGACAGGAATGGTCAGTTGTATGTAGTACTTACTAGACCTAAGGCTGAGTCTTCGAATGTTGTTATCATAGGTATGATTCCGATGTGCAGTCTATTGGCCTTTGCTTTATTTGATCTGAGACCCACTCATTCTTATGTGTCTTCTTATCATGCTCATCGGTTAGATTTGTCTTAGGATTTACTATCTATGTTATTATTTGTATCTACTCCTGTGGGTGATTCTTTAGAAGTGGATCGGGTGTTCAGATCCTGTGTTGTGACTGTTAGAGATGTTGATACTCATGTTGATCTTATTATTCTGGATATGGTAGACTTTGATATGATTTTTGTAATGGACTATTTATCCTACTACCATGCATTCATGGATTATTATGCTAATATCGTTACCTTAGCCATGATCGGCATACCCCAGTCGTGTGGCAGGAAGCTATTAGCCATGAGCCGATGGGGATTATTTCTTATATATGTTCTAGGAGACTTATTTTAAAGAGTTGTAAGTCTTATCTCACTTATATTCGTGTTGTTAGTATAGAGAGTCTGATGCTTGACTTTGTTTTTGTAGTCCATAAGTTTTCCTTATCGATCTGCCTAGTATACCTCATGCTTGTGAGATTGAGGGTGATATATGGGTTCAGAGTAGTTCAGAATCATCTTTAGTTTCTAAAGTAAAAGAATAACAAGACAGAGATCCCAGCCTTGTTAAGTTGAAAGAGTCAATCCAGGATCAGAATGTAGAGCCTAGACAGGGTCGTCTCTGTGTTTCTGGTGTAGATGACTTTGGGCAATGAATTTATGCAGAAGTGCATGGTACGTGCTACGCTATTTATACAGGAACCACAAACATGCACCACGACTTACGAAAAATCTATTGGTGGATTGGGATAAAGAGAGACATTACAGAGTCTGTGGCTAAGTTCTCTACATGTCAGCAGGTTAAGATAAAGCATTAGAAGCCTAGTGGGTCCATGCAGGAGTTCAGTATTCCTACTTAGAAGTGGGAAGTTGTGAACAGGGACTTGGTGATGGGTTTGCCTCAAACTCATCATCAACATGATTCAGTCTGCATCATTGTATAAATAATGACCAAATCAACTCATTTTCTTCCAGTTCATACCTCTTATTTAGCTGAGGATTATGCCAAACTCTATATCAAGGAGTTGGTTAGATTGAACGGTGTTCCGCTATCTATTATCTCAGACAGAGGTACCCAGTTAACCTTTAATTTTTGAAAACATTCCAAAAGTGTCTTGGTACCCAAGTTAATCTCAGTACAACCTTCCATCCTTACACATATTGTCAAGCAGAAAGGATCATTCAGACGTTAGAAGATATGGTAAGGGCATGTGCAATCGATTTCAAGGAATGTTAGGATGACCACTTACCTTTGATTGAGTTTGCATACAACAACAACTATCATTTCAATATTCAGATGGCTCCAGTAGAATCTCTTATGGTAGGAGACATTGATTCCTAATTGGTTGGTTCTATGTTAGTGAGGCCTCAGTTATAGGGCCTGACTTGGTATTCGATGCCTTAAAAAAGTCTAGTTGATAAGAGAAAGACTCTGGGCTGCTCAGAGCCAATAGAAGTCTTATACAGATGTTCGTAAAGACTCTGGGCTGCTCAGAGCCAATAGAAGTCTTATACAGATGTTCGTAGAAAACATCTCGAGTTCTATATTGGTGACTATGTCTATCTTAATATCTCTCCCATAAAGGGAGTGAAGCGGTTCGGCAAGAAAGGGAAACTTAGTCCTCGATATGTCGGTCCCTTCAAGATTCTCAGTCGATTCGGCAAGGTAGCTTATAAGGTTGAATTGCCTTCAAATCTTGCCTCAGTACATCCAGTCTTTCATGTATCTTTGCTCAAGAAGTGCATAGGTGATGCATCAGTTGTTGTCCCTATTCAGAGAATTGATGTTCAGAACACTCTCTTTTATGAAGAGATTCCAGTCGAAATCTTAGACTATTAGACCCGTAGATTGAGGAACAAAGAAGTCCCTCTAGTTAAGGTTCTTTGGCAAAATCAGTCCATCAAGGGAGCCAATTGGGAAACAGAGTAAGAAATGCATACCAAGTATCCTCACCTCTTCTTCGCCAACTCAGATCAAGCTTAAGGTAATAGTTTTCCTTAAGCTTAGTTAGTTTCATGTTCAGTTTTCATCACAAAACTTAGTATGTAGTTTCATGCTCTCGTTCCCATTATAATCTTGTTATCAATTACCATTGCATATTCAGTCCTGCACACATGTATCAGTTCAGTTATGTAATTATACGTCAGATATGCATTCTCATTATGAGAAACTTAGTTCTTCAGAACACTCAGTCATGCATTCAGGAATCAGTTACACATGTATCAGATATGCATGTTCAGTATTATATGTTCAGCTTTTTGGTCATGTCAGTCATGAGATCATGTTCCAGTTATTTATGATCAGTAAGTACGTCAGTTATATCTTCTCCCCACTCATTTAGTCTCATTTGAGGATGAATGTTCTCAAGGGGGAGATATTGTAATACTCAATACTTTTTCTAGCTAATTTCATCTCAAGAATGTCTAGAATTAGATTTTAAACTAAATGATGGTTGTTCCATAAGGAATTTTTAAGATTTCACTTTTTGTCATGTGGGAAATTCAATAAGCTTTCCATCGATATAAGATTCGCACAAATTTGATAACCGAGTTAGAAGTTATGACTATTTCAAGTTCCTGTCATAAAACAGTGCCATATTAGTCAGTGGCACGCCGTGCCACAAGGGGAAATGGCATTTTATAAATTCCAGTAGGGGTCCGCAATTATGGCGCGTCGCGCCAGAGCCCAAATTCAGAATTGTCATTTTCCAGTGTCTTAGCGCAATTACCTCCTATTCACACCAAAGTTCCAAGTCGCAAAAAAAGGGGCAACGTGATGGATCCATATTGCACCATCCCTCAGTTTTCCAATTGTCAAATTCCAGTGACACGGCGCGACAGCGCTACATCGCGCCAGGGATTCAGTTTGGGATAATTTTACTGAAATTAAATGACGTGTCCAGGGTTAAAAGGGTCAACTTCCCACCCCCATTTAAGCCATATAATATGTGATTCAGCCACTTTTTACCCAAAATACATTCTCTCCTCTCAAAAACCTCTCAATAACAAGCTAGGGTTTTCATAAAAGATCCAATTCCAAGAAATTTTCACCGTCAATCTTCACGAAATCACAAACTAAGGTATGCATAGTGTTCATTCATGGAATCCTTTCATCCATGAAGCCCAAGAATCCCTTTTCCAAATTCAAGTTTATGGATTTTCTTATGAATTTCATGATTGGGCTTCTCTTGTTCATGTGGATAGTGAGAAATTGAATTCGACTCTATGTTGGGTGATAAATTCTATGTGGGTTAAATTATTATAGATATATATTCATGCAAACCTATGACTAAACCCTTGAATGATGAAATTAGAATTGAGCCATGATGTTAATTATTGTACAATGATGTTTACATGTACCATTCTTACAATATGTTTGATTAAATGCCTAGATAAAGGAGAAGTGTCTAACTAGCATGATACTATGAAATCCCCATGTAGGTACAAGTTATGCCTATCACATGTCTTGATGAAATGCTTCTCTAAATATATTATGGATTATGATGTTATTTATATGTTCAAGTAAGTTATGCTTGGTTAGTTTCCTTCCATCTAGTCCTGGGGGTACTCGTACCTGAAACATTGGCCGTGTGCCTAGAGCCATGTCATGTTTCCACGATACTCTCAGTCAAGCTATGTTCCTTAGACTTTAGACAGTCTTATGACTCAGGGAATCTCCATGATATCATGAACTCAGTCCGTTGTCAAATATTCGTAGTATTCCATCAGTCAACGGAATTAAGTATCCCAGTCCATGTCCAGTGTCTATTCAGATGGGAGTAGAAATTAGCACCGAGCGAACCCAAGGATGGGAAACTCACCTGTTATATAAGGGTGTGATTCTTAGAAGTAATCCTTGCATTCCTGAATTATGTAGCGAGCATAGGTTGAGACATCATATAACCTGCTATATGAGGGTAGATAAGGTTGCTTAGCCTTCTATATGAGGGTTCCCACCATTCTTACTAGAGTTACCTGTTATATTAGGGTCAATCACATGTTGTCCTTACCAGTGGAGCGGTATTGACACCCTTCCAATCACAGTATAGATTGGACCCCAATTCAGTTATAATGTATTATTTGAGGCATGTCGGTTAGATGACTGCCTCCCACAGTCTCAATAAAAGAACTCAGATAGCTCTTCAAAATTTAGGACTGTCAGATACAGTCAACTCAGATACAGAACAGAACTTTGATAGTTCCATCATATTTAGGACTGTCAAATACAGTCACTCCTGTTATCAGTTAAATTCAGATTCAGTAATCATGTTATCATAATATTAGTGTTAGTTGTTATGTCAGAGGTATGTATTCTCACGCTTATGATAGTTAGTCAGTTATTATTATTGTTCATGAATATGAACCCCATGCATTCATCCTACCTCACATGTATACCAGTACATTCAAAGTACTGGCATATTTGTGCTATGGTGTCTTATACCATAGTTTTAGGGACATGAGCACTAGAGCAACAGTAGATTCCAAATATCTATAGACAGAGTTAGAAGTGGGTCCTCATCTTTCGAGGACATGATTATTTCCCTATTATCTCATCAATCAGTTTATTAGTTAGATTTAGTTGAGAACATGTCCCATCAACTCCTTACTCAGATAGTTATGTTAGTTAGAGGCTTTCTAGACTATCATGTTTCAGACTTTAGTATTTTCAATTTTATTTTGGGTATTGTATTACCCACACAGATGTTTTGTTATTCAGATCATGTTCATTATTGAACCTTATGGACTATTAGTTCATGTTTCCGCATTATAAAGTATTTTATGTAGTATATAGGTACAGATATCAGTCATGGATTAGCTTGTGGTCCTTCGGGGTCATGTGCACCGTGTAGCATTTCGGGTACTAGATTTGGGGAATTACAAACTTGGTATCCAAGCCTAAGGTTCAATAGAGTCCTAAGACGTCTGAAAGCCGCATCTAGTAGAGTCTTGTACATGGGTATGTAGCGTGCCACATTTATATACAGGAGACTATAAGATGTAATAGTAATAATTTCTCCTCTTTCAGTATTCATGTTATGTCAGTGAGCATAATCTCAAGTCAATCTCTCAATCTAATATATTTCTCCCTTTCTTCTGCAAAACAAGCCTTCTAAAAAAAAATAGAAATTAGTCAGCCCCTCATCCCGAAGATCCTTTGGGCGATCATTTTTCTTATGTGGAGTTTTGGGCCGCATTCACTAATATTGCTAAGTTAGTTTCTGCTCAAAATGAAAGGCCAAAAGTTATTCTTGGCCAAATCAGTGGCCAATTTAGTCGCAGCTAGTATTCGGGACTTTACCCGAATGAATCCTCCGTCCGTCCTTGAGTCTAATATAGATAAGGAACCTCAGGAATTCACTGATCAGGTTTAGATGGTGACAAATATCATGGTGGTAACTACTGTTGAGAGTGCTGATCTAGCTGTATATCAGTTGCAGAATGTGGCTCACACTTGGTAAAAGCAGTGGAAGTTAGAGAGGGCAGATAATGCAGGGCCAGTTGAGTGGGAGGGGTTTGCATCTCCTTTCCTCGATAGATTCTTTCCCCTAGATCTTAGGGAAGCTAAGGTGTTAGAATTCATCAAACTCAGGCAGGGAAATATGACAGTGAAAGAGTATTCTCTTAAGTTTACTCAATTAGCTAGATATGTCCCTCATGTGGTTGCAGATAGCATAGCAAGGATTAGTAAGTATGTTTCAGGGGTGAATGATAGCATGGTTAATGAGTGCAGATCTGCGATACTGAATAGTGACAACTTTAGCCAGGCTTATGACTCATACTCAGTAGATTGATGAGCAAAAGATTAAGATGAGGGAGAAATAGAATAAGAGGACAAAGACAGGTAGTTTCAACTTCGCTCAGCCTAAGTCAGAAGGAGGAAACCATTCTAAATTTTGTCCTAAGTCATTAGTTCCAGTTCCTTCTATAGCCAGTGCTATAGTTCCTAAGTTTAGAGAGGGTAAGAAAGTCAGAGCGCTAGGCTCTAAGTCCCAGGGAAGTGTTAGCAGTGCCCGCACTAATCCACTTTACCAAACTTGTGGTAAGCACGATCTGGGTATTTATAGAGCTGGCAGTGGTATTTGTTTTAGATTTATAAAGTGAGGCCACAGAGTCGGAGACTGTTCTCAGCCAGGTCCTTAGGGTCAACAGAATCACTCCTCAGCTCAATCTGATCACCCAACTCAAAAGGGTGCCACCTCCAATGCTACTAGTGGGCAATGCCTTAATTGACTCTATGATATTCTATCCTAACAAGATCAAGAAAATTCTCCTGATGTGGTTACCAATATGTTACAGATCTTTCATGTGCATGTTTATGCTTTTCTAGATACAGGAGCTTCTTTGTCTTTTGTCACTTCTTATATAGCAGTCGACTTCGAAGTCAGTCCCAAAATCCTAGCTGAGCCCTTTTTAGTCTCTACACCAGTGGGTAAAATCATCATAGCCCGATGGGTACACAGGAACTGCCCGATTATGTTATTTCAGAAAGTTACTTCAGTAGACTTAGTTGAATTAGAGATGACTGATTTTGATGTCATTCTTTGAATGGATTGGCTTCATTCCTGCTATGGCACAGTCGACTGTAGAAATAGAATAGTCCACTTTCAATTTCCGAATGAACCCGTCCTTGAGTGGAAGGGTAGTACTTTAACGTTAATAAGTCAGCATGTTTCCTACCTTCGGGCATGGAAAATGATATCTAAAGGATGTGTTTAGCATCTTGTCCAAGTTATGGACACTATTTCTGAAACTCCCAACCTTGGAACAGTTCCAGTTGTAGGTAAATATTCCGATGTATTTCCTGAAGATCTTCCAGGAATTTCTCTCGAAAGGGAAATAAAATTCGCCATTGATTTTCTTCCAAATACTCAGCCTATATCTCTTCGGCCATATAGGATGGCACCAGCAAAACTCAAAGAACTGAAAGAACAATTGAATAATCTCTTAGATATGGGATTCATCAATCCCAGCGTTTCCCTGTGGGGCACTCCAGTATTATTCATGCATAAGAAAGACGGTTCTCTTAGGGTATGTGTTGACTACCGTCAACTGAATAAGGTCACGGTCAAGAACAAGTATCCTTTTCTTAGAATTGATGAATTTTCTTACCAACTTCAGGGTGCCAGTTATTGCTCTAAGATAGACCTTAGATCCAACTATTATCATCTCAGAGTTCGAGAATGTGACATTTTAAATATAATTTTTCAGACTCGGTATGGTCATTTTGAATTCTTAGTTATGTCCTTTGGTCTTTCCAATGCCCCAAGAGCTTTTATAGACTTGATGAACCACGTGTTCAGGCAGTACTTGGACATATTCGTCATAGTCTTCATAGATGATATGCTGGTTTATTACTGCAGTGAGCGCGATCATGCAAACTATCTCGGTACAGTACTTCAGACTCTTAGAAATCATCACTTGTTTACCAAATTCAGTAAGTTCGAGTTTAGGGTAAGGTCAGTAGCATTCCTTGGTCACACCATTTTTGGTGATAGAATTAGAGTAGATCTTCAAAAGACCGAAGTAGTAAGAAACTGGCCACGCCTGTCTCTCCATCAGATATTTGGAGTTTCTTGGGTTTATCTGACTATTACAAATGGTTTGATAAGTTATTTTCTTCTATTACATCCCCTATGTTTAGATTGACTTAGAAGAAAGTCAAGTTTCAGTAGTCAGATCCTTACGAGAAGAGTTTTTAGAAGTTTAATACTTGACTTACCTCAGCTCCAGTTCTAGTTCTAGATGGTTCAGATGGGTTCATAGTGTATTGTGATGCATCCAGAGTAGTTTTGGTTTGTGTCCTCATGTAGCATGGTAAGGTCATATCCTACGCCTCCAGACAGCTTAAACCCCATGAGAAGAATTATCCTACTTATGATCTTGAGTTAGCAGCCGTAGTCTTTGCCTTGAAGATTTGGAGGTATTATCTATACGGTGTTCATGTAGATGAGTTCACTGATTATCAAAGTTTTCAGTATATCTTTCTCAAAAATATCTCAATCTTTAACAGAGAAGGTGGTTAGAGCTCTTGAAAAATTATGACATGAGTGTCCTCTATCATCTGGGCTAGGCCAATGTAGTGGACGACACTCTTAGTAGACTGTCTATAGGTAGTGTTTCTCATGTTGAGGACAGTAAGAAGAAGTTATCTTAGGAATTCCATCAGCTTGCTAGACTAGGCGTTCGCTTAGTCGATATAGATGAGGGTTATATATGGGTTCAGAGTAGTTCAGAATCATCTCTAGATTCCGCGTTGAAACAAAAGAAAGATAGAGATCCCAGCCTTGTCAAGTTGAAAGAGCCAGTCCAAGATTTAAAAGTAGAGGTTTTATTACAAGGGGGAGATAGTGTTCTTCGTTGTAGGGTCATCTCTGTGTTCCAGGTGTAGATGACTTAAGGCATCGAATTCTTGCAGAAGTGCATGGTATGCTCTACTCTATTCATCCAGGGGCCATAAAGATGTATGGGGACTTGCGAGAAATCTGTTGGTGGAGTGGGATGAAGAGTGACATTGCAGAGTTTGTGGTTAAGTGCTCTACATATCAGCGTGGGTCCATGCAGGAGTTCAGTATTCCTACTTGGAAGTGGGAAGTTGTGAACATGGACTTCGTGATTGGTTTGCCTCGAATTCATCATAAGCATGATTCAGTCTGGGTAAGCATAGACACAATGAAAAAATCAAATTATTTCCTTCCAATTCATACCTCTTATTCAGTCGAGGATTATGTGAAACTGTACATCAAGGAGTTAGTCAGATTGCACGGTGTTCCGCTATCTATTATCTCAGACAGAGGTTCCCAGTTTACCTCTTATTTATGGAAAGTGTTCCAAAAGGGTTTTAATACCCAAGTTCATCTTAGTACAACCTTCCATACTCAGACAGATGGTCAAGTAGAAAGGACTATTTAGACGTTAGAAGATTTACTAAGGGCATGTACAATTAATTTCAAGAGAAGTTGGGATGACCAGTTACCTTTGATTGAGTTTGCATACAATAATAGCTATCATTCCAGTATTTAGATGGCTCCATTTAAAGCTCTCTATGGTAGGATATGTAGATCTCTAATTGGTTGGTTTGAAGTTAGTGAGGCCTCAGTTATATGGCTTGACTTGGTATTCGACGCCTTAGAAAAAGTCCAGTTAATTTGAGAAAGAATCTGGGCTTCTCAGTGCCAACAGAAGTCTTATACAGATGTTCGTAGAAAAGATCTCGAGTTTGAGATTGGTTACTATGTCTATCAAAAGATCTCTCCTATGAAGGGAGTGAAGCGGTTTGCCAAGAAAGGGAAACTCAGTCCCTGATATATTGGTACCTTCAAGATTCTTAGTCAATTTGGCAATATAGCTTATGAGCTTGAATTACCTTTAGATCTAGCCTCAGTTCATCCAGTATTTCATGTCTCTTGGCTCAAGAAGTGCATAGTTGACCCATCAGTTGTAGTCCCTATTCAGAGCATTGATGTTCAGAACACTCTCTCTTATGAAGAGATTCCAGTCGAAATCTTAGACTATCAAACTCGTAGATTGAGGAACAAAGAAGTCCCTTTAGTTAAGGTTTGTTGGCGAAATCAGTCCGTCGACGGAGCTACTTGGGAAGCAGAGGCAGGAATGAGTAACAAGTATCCTTACCTCTTCTTCACCAACTCAGATCGAGATCAAGGTAATAGTTCTCCTTAAGCTTACTCTGTTTTATGTTCAATGTTCATCAGAAAACTTGTTATGCAGTTTCATGCTCACGTTCCCGTTATAATAATGGTATCAAGTACCCTTGGATATTCAGTCGTGCATGAATGTATCAGTTGAGTTATGTAATTATGCATCAGAAATGCATTCTTGTTATGAGAAAATTAGTTTTTCAGAACACTCTGTCATGCATTCATGAATCAGTTACACATGCATCAGATATGCACGTTTAGTATTATATGTTCATCTTGTCAGTCATGTCAGTCATGAGATCATGTTCTAGTTATTCATGTTTAGTAAGTATGTCAGTTGTCTTTTCTCCCCTCCCAGTTAGTCTTATTTGAGGACGAATGTTCTCAAGGGGGAGATATTGTAATACTCCATACTTTTCCTAGATAATTTCATCTAAAAAATGTCTAGTATTAGCTTATAAATTGAATGATGGTTATTCCATAAGGCGCCATATTAGTCAGTGGCGCGCCACTCCACAAGAGGAAATAACATTTGGCAAATTCTAGTAGGGGTCTGTGATTATGGCATGTCGCACCAGGGCCCAAATTCAAAATTGTCCTTTTCTAGTGTCTTAGCATGATATTCTCCACATCGCGCCAAAGTTCCAGGTCACAAAAGAAGGGGCCACATGATGCCTCTGCATCGCACCATCCCTCAGTTTCCCAATTGTCAAATTCTAGTGACTTGGCATGATAGTGATGCGTCATGCTAGGGTTCAGTTCGGGAAAATTTTACTAAAATTAAATGATGCGTCCAGGGTTAAAAGGGTCAACTTCCCATCCCTATTTAAGCCCTTTAACACATGATTCAGCCAATTTTCACCTAAAATGCACTCTCTTCTCTCAAAAACCTCTGAAGAACAAGCTAGGGTTTTCATAGAAGATCCAATTCCAAGAAAGTTTCACCGTCAATATTCATGAAATCATGAACTAAGGTATGCATTGTGTTCATTCATTGACTCTTTTCATCCATGAAGCCCAAGAATCCCTTTTCCAAATTCAAGTTTATGGATTTTCTTATGAATTTCATAACTGGGCTCTCTTGTTTATGTGGATAATGAGAAATTAAATTCTACTCCATCTTGGGTAATAAGTTCTATGTGGGTTAAATTATTATAGATATAGATTCATGTAAACCTATGACTAAACCCTTGAATGATGAAATTAGAATTGAACCATGATTTTTATTATTGTACAATGATGTTTACATGTACCATGCCTACAATATGTTTGATTTAATGACTAGATGAAGGAGAAGTGTCTAACTAGCATGATACCATGAAATCTCCATGTATGTACAAGTTATGCCTATCACATGTCTTGATGAAATGCTTCTATAAATGTATTATGGATTATGAAGTTAGTTATATGTTCAAGTAAGTTATGCTTGGTAAATTTCCTTTCATCGAGTCCTGGGAGTACTCGTACCCAAAACATTAGCTGTGTTCCTAGAGCTATATCATGTTTTCTCGATACTCTCAGTCAAGCTATGATCCTTAGACTTCAGATAGTCTTATGAATCAGGAAATCTCTGTGATCTCATGAACTCAGTCAGTTGTCAGTTATCAGTAGTATTTTGTCAGTCAACAAAATTTAGAAACTCAGTCTATGTTCAACGTCTATTTAGATGGGATTAGAAATTAACACCAAGCAAACCCAAGGATGAGAATTCACCTATTATAGCAGGGTGTGATTCTTAGAAGCAATCATTGCATTCCAGAACTATGTAGCTAGAATCGGTTGAGACATCATAGCGTGCTATATGAAGGTAGATGAGGTTGCTTCGCCTTTTATTTAAGGGTTCCCCTTATTCTTACTAGAGTTACCTATTATATTAGGGTCACTCACATGTTTTCCTTATCGGTGGAACAGTATTGACACCCTTCTAATCAGGGCATAGATTGGACCCTAATTCAGCTATAATGTATCATTTGGGGCATATCAGTTAGATGACTACCTCCCACAGTCTCAGTAAAAGAACTCAAATAGTTTTTTAGAATTTAGGACAGTTAAATACTGTCGGCTCAGATACAGAATGGAACTTAGATAGTTCTATCTAATTTAGGACTGTCAGCTATAGTCACTCCTGTTATCAGTTAAATTCAAATTCAGTAATCATGTTATCACAGTATTAGTGTCAGTTGTTATGTCTCATGCATATATTCTCCCACTCATGATAGTTAGTTAGTTATTATTATTGTTCATGAATATGAATCCCATGCATTCTGCCTACCTCACATGCATCCCAGTACATACAAAGTACTGACGCATTTGTGCTATGTTGTCTTATACCATAGGTTTAGAGACACGAGCTCCAAAGCAACAGTAGATTCCAGATATTTACAGACAGAGTTAAAAGTGAGTCCTCATCTTTCAAGAACATGATTATTTCCCTATTATCTCATTAATTAGTTTATTAGTTAGAGTTAGTTGAGGATATGTCTCATCAACTCCTTAGACAGTTCAGTCAGTTAGAGGCTTTCTAAACTATCATGTTTCAGACTTCAGTATTTTTAGTTTTGTTTTGGGTATTCTACTACCCCACACAGATGTTATATCATTCAGATCATGTTTAGTTTTGAACCCTATGGCCTATCAGTTCATGTTTCTACATTATAAGGTATTTGAAGCAGTATATAGGTACAAATATCAGTCATGGTTATCTTGTGGTCTTTTGGGGTCATGAGCACCGTGTAGTATTTTGGGTACCAAATTTGGGGCGTAACAAACTTGATATCGGATAGAGTCCTAGGAAGTCTGAAAGCCATATCTAGTAGAGTCTTGTACATGGGTGTGTTGCACGCCATATTTGTCTATAGGAGGTTATAAGATGTTTTAGTAACAGTTTCCCCTCTTTCAGTATTCATGTCATGCCAGTGAGCATAATCTTAAGTCAATCTCTCAATATAATCCATTTCTCCCTTTCTTCTAAAGAACATGCCTCCTTAAAGAAGAAACAGAAATCAGTCAGCCCCTCATCTCGAAGATCCTTTGGGTGATCATATTTCTTATGTGGAGTTTAGGGACGCATTCAGTAATCTTGCTCAATCAGTTTTCGCTCAAAATTTAATGGCCAATAGTTATTCTGGCCAACCTAGTGGCCAATTTAGCCGTAGCTAGGATTCAGGACTTCACCCGAATAATCCTCTATCCTTCCTTGGGTGTAAGGTAGTTGAGGACCCTTAGTAATTCATTGATCAGGTTTAGAAGTTGCCAGACATCATATGGTGACTACTGCTGAGAGTACTAAGCTAGCTACATATCAGTTGTAGGATATGGCTCATACTTGCTTCAAGCAGTAGAAGTTAGAGAGGGCAGATGATGTAGGGCCAGTTATGTGGCAAGAGTTTGTGTCTGCTTTCCTCGATAAATTCTTTCCCCTTGAGATTAGGGAAGCTAAGGTGTTAGAATTCATCAACATCAGGCAGGGCAATATGACAATGAAAGAGTATTCTTTTAAGTCTACTCAATTAGCCAAATATGCCCCTCATATGGTTTCAGATAGCAGGGCAAGGATGAGTAAGTACATTTCAGGGGTGAATGATAGCATGGTTAATGAGTGAAGATCCGTTATGTTGAATAGTGACATGACTTTATCCAGGATTATGGCTCATGCTCAACATATTGATGATCAAAATATTAAGATGAGGGAGATATAGAATAAGTGAGTAAAGATAGGTAGTTTCAACTTTGCTCAGCCTAAGTTAGAAGAAGAAAATCATTTTCAGTTTCATCCTAAGTCATCAGTTCCAGCTTCTTCTACAGCCAGTGCTCCAGTTCCTAAGTTAAGAGAGGGTAACAATGATAGAGCATCAGGATCTAAGTCCTAGGGCAGTGTTAGCAGTGCCCGCACTTAGCCTCTTTGCCAGACTTGTGGCAAGCACCGTCAGGGTATTTGTAGAGCTGGCAGTGGTATTTGTTTCAGATGTGGAAAGCTAGGCCACAGAGTCAAAGACTGTTCTCATCCAGGTCCTCAGGGTCAATAGAATCGCTCCTCATCTCAATCCGATCGCCCAAATCAGCAGGGTGCCACCTCCAGTGCTACTAGTGGATAATGCCCAAATCATCTCTATGCTTTTCAGTCACGACAAGATCAGGAAAATTCTCCTGATGTGGTTACTGGTACATTACAGATCTTTCATGTGTCTGTTTATACTTCGCTAGATCCAGGAGCTTCTTGTCTTTTGTCACTCCTTATCTAGAAGTCAATTTTGGAGTTAGTCCCAAAGTCGTAGAAGAGCGCTTTTCAGTCTCTACCCCAGTGGGTAAAACCATCATAGCTTGGAGGAACACAGGAACTACCCAGTTATGATATTTTAGAAAGTCACTTTGGCAGACTAAGTTGAATTAGAGATGACTAATTTTGATGTCATTCTTGGTATGAATTGGCTTCATTCCTGCTATGCCACCATCGACTGCAGATATAGAATAGTCCAATTTCAGTTTTCAAATAAACCTGTTTTTAAGTGGAAGGGTAGTACTTCAACATTCAGAAGTTAGCTTATTTCCTACCTTCAGGAATAGATAATGATATCTAAAGTATGTGTCTATCATCTTGTTTGAGTTAAGAAAACTAGTTCTAAAACTCCCAACCTTGGATCAGTTCTAGTTGTAGGTGAATATTCTGATGTCTTTCTCGAAGATCTTCCAGGAATTCCTTCCGAAAGGGAAATAGACTTCGGCATTGATATTCTTCCAGATACTCAGCCTATATATCATTCGCCATACATAATGGCACCAGCAGAACTCAGAGAACTGAAAGAACAATTGAAGGATCTCTTAGATAAGGGATTTATCAGGACCAACGTTTCCCCATGGGGTGCTCTAGTATTTTAATTGTGCAAGAAAGATGGTTCTCTTAGGATGTGTTTAGACTACCGTCAACTTAATAAGGCCACGGTCAAGAACAAGTATTCTCTTCTCAGAATCGATGACTTTTTTTACCAACTTCAGGGTGTCAGTTATTTCTCAGAGATAGACCTCAGATCCGGCTATCATCAGCTCAGAGTTAGAGAATGTGACATTCTAAAAATAGCTTTTTATACTCGGTATGGTCATTTTGAATTCTTAGTTATGTCCTTTGGTCTTACCAATGCCCCAACAACTTTTATGAACTTGATAAACCATGTGTTCAAGTAGTACTTAGACATGTTCGTCATAGTCTTCATAGATGATATTCTGGTCTATTCCCGCAGTGAGCGTGATCATGCATACTATCTCGGGACAATACTTCAGATTCTCAGAAATCATCAGTTGTTTTTCAAATTCAGTAAATGCAAGTTTTGGCTAATGCCAGTAGCATTTCTTGGTCACATTATTTTCGGTGATGGCATTAGAGTAGATCCTCATAAGACCAAAACAGTAAGAAACTGGCCTCTCCCTATCTCTCCATGAGATATTAGGAGTTTCTTGGATTTGGTTAGCTATTACAGATGGTTTGTTTAGGGATTTTCTTCTATTGCATCCCCTATGTCTAGATTGAATCAGAAGAAAGTTAAGTTTCAGTGGTTAGATTATTGTGAGAAGAGCGTTTAGGAGTTGAAGACTCGACTTACCTCAAATCTAGTTTTAGCTCTTCTAGATGGTTCAGATGGGTTTATAGTGTATTGTGATGCATCCAGAGTAGGTTTGGGTTATCTCCTTATGTAGCATCGTAAGGTCATAGAATACGCCTATAGAAAACTTAAACTCCATGAGAAGAATTATCCTACTCATGATCTTGAGTTAGCAGCCATAGTCTTTGCCTTGAAGATTTGGAGGCATTATCTATACGGTGTTCATGTAGATGTGTTCACTGATCATAAAAGTGTTCAGTATGTCTTTTCCCAAAAAGATCTCAATCTTCTTCAGATAAGGTGGTTAGAGCTCTTGAAAGATTTTGTCATGAGTGTCCTCTATCATCCAGGCAAGGCCAATGTACTGGCCGACGCTCTCAGTAGACTGTCTATGGGTAGTGTTTCTCATGTTAAGGATAGTAAGAAGAAATTAGCTCAGGAAGTCTATCAGCTTGCCAGACTAGGTGTTCTCTTAGTCGATACAGATGAGGGTGATATATGGGTTCAAAGTAGTTCAGAATCATCTCTAGTTTTTGAGGTGAAATAAAAGCAAGATAGAGATCCCAGCCTTATCAAGTTGAAAGTGTTAGTCCAGGATAAAATAGTAGAGGTTTTCTCCCAAAGAGGAGATAGTGTTCTTTGTTGTTAGGGTCATATCTATGTTCAAGGTGTAGATGACTTAAGGCAGAAAATTCTTACATAAGAGCATGGTGCGCGATACTCTATTCATCCAGTGCCATAAAGATGTACCGCGACTTGCAGGAAATATATCGGTGGAGTGGGATGAAGAGAGACATTACAGAGTTTGTGCTAAGTGCTCTACGTGTCAGTAGGTTAAGATATAGCATCAAAAGCCTAGTGGGTTCATGTAGGAGTTCAGTATTCCTACTTGGAAGTGGGAAGTTGTAAACATGGACTTCATGATGGGTTTGCCTCGAACTCATCATCAACATGATTCAGTCTAGGTCATTGTAGATAGAATAACTAAATCAGCTCATTTCCTTCTAGTTCATACCTCATATTCAGCCGAGGATTATCCCAAACTCTACATCAAAGAGTTGGTCCGATTGCATGGTGTTTTGCTATCTATTATCTCAGACATAGGTACTTAGTTCACCTCTCATTTCTTGAAACCGTTCCTAAAGGGTTTTGGTACCCAAGTTTATCTCAGTATAACCTATGATCCTCAGAAAGATGGTCAAGAAGAAAGGACCATTCAGATGTTAGAAGATATGCTAAGGGCGTGTGAAATCGATTTCAAGGGAAGTTGGGATGACCACTTACCTTTGATTGAGTTTGCATACAACAATATCTATTATTCCAGTGTTCAGATGGCTCCATTTAAAGTTCTCTACGGTAGGAGATATAGATCTCTAATTGATTGGTTCGAAGCTAGTGAGGCCTCAGTTATAGGGCCTGACTTGGTATTCAATGCCTTAGAAAAAGTCCAGTTGATTAGAGAAAGACTCCGGGCTACTCAGACCCGATAGAAGTCTTTTGCAGATGTTCGTAGAAAAGTTCTCGAGTTTGAGATTGGTGACTATGTCTATCAAAAGATCTCTTCCATGAAAGGAGTGAAGCGGTTCAGTAAGAAAGGGAAACTCAGTCCCCGATATATTGGTACCTTCAAGATTCTTAGTCGATTTGGCAAATAGCTTATGAGCTTGAATTACCTTCAGATCTAGCCTCAGTTCATCCAGTATTTCATGTCTCTTGGATCAAAAAGTGCATAGGTGACCCATCAGTTGTAGTCCCTATTTAGAGCATTGATGTTCAAAACACTCTCTCTTATGAAGAGATTCCAGTCAAAATCATAGACTATCAGACTCGTAAAGTCCCTCTAGTTTAGTTTCTTTGGCTAAATTAGTCCGTTGAGGGAGATAATTGGGAAGCAGAGGTAGACATGCATACCAAGTATCATCAACTCTTCTTCACCAACTTAGATCAAGTTCAAGGTAACAATTCTCCTTAAGCTTACTCAGTTTCATGTTCAGTGTTCATCACAAAACTTTGTATGCAGTTTCATGCTCACGTTCCCATTATAATCTTTGTATCAAGTACCATTGTATATTCAATCATGCATGTATGTATTAGTTTAGTTATGTAATTATACATCAGATATGCATTCTCATTATGAGAAACTTAGTTCTTCAGAACACTAGTCATGCATTCATGAATCAGTTACACATGCATCAGATATCCATGTTCAGTATTATATGTTCAGCTTATCAGTTATGTCAGTCATGAGATCATGTTATAGTTATTCATGTTTAGTAAGTATTTCAGTTGGTTTTTCTCCCCTCTCAATTAGTCTCATTTGTGGATGATTGTTCTTAAGGGGGAGATATTGTAATACCCTATACTTTTCCTAGATAATTTCATCTAAAAAATGTCTAGTATTAGCTTCAAAATTGAATGATGGTTATTCCATGTGAAATTTTTAAGATTTTCACTTTGTGTCATGTGGGAAATTCAATAAGCTTTCAGTCGATATAATATTCGTCCAAATTCGATAACCGAGTCAGAAGTTACGACTATTTCAAGTTCTTATCATAAAACAACACCATATTAGTCAGTGGCACGCCAAAGTTCCAGGTCCCAAAAGAAGGGGAAACCGATGGCTCCGTATCACACCATACCTCAGTTTCCCAATTGTCAAATTCCAGTGATACAGCGCGATAGCGCCGCGTCGTGCCAGGAGTTCAGTTCGGGAAAATTTTACTGAAATTTAATGACGCGTCCAAGGTTAAAAAGGTCAACTTCCCACCCTTATTTGAGCCCCTTAACACGTGATTCAGCTACTTTTCACCCAAAATACACTCTCTTCTCTTAAAAATCTCTCAATAATAAGCTAGGGTTTTCATAAAAGATCCAACTCCAAGAAAGTTTCACCATCAATCTTCATGAAATCATGAACTAAGGTATGCATAGTGTTCATTCATGGACTCCTTTCGTCCATGAAGCCCAAGAATCCTTTTTCTAAATTTGAGTTTACGGATTTTCTTATGAATTGTATGATTGCTCCACTCTTGTTAATGTGGATAATGAGAAATAGAATTCTACTCTATGTTGGGTGATAAATTCTATGTGGGTTAAATTGAACCATGATTTTAATTATCGTACAATGATTTTTACATGTACCATGACTACAATATGTTCAATTAAATGCCTAGATGAAGGAGAAGTATTTAACTAGCATGATTCCATGAAATCCCCATGTCTGTACAAGTTATGCCTATCACATGTCTTAATGAAATGCTTATAAATGTATTATGGATTATGATGTTAGTTATATGTTCAAGTAAGTTATGCTTGGTCAGTTTCCTTCCATTGAGTCCTGGGGGTATTCGTACCTAAAACATTAGCTGTGTGCCTAGAGTCATGTCATATTTTCATAATACTCTCGGTCAAGCTATGATCCTTAGACTTCAGATAGTCTTATGACTCAGGAAATCTCCATGATCTCATGAACTTAGTCTGTTGTCAGATTTTAGTAGTATTTCTTCAGTCAATGGAATTTAATAACTCAGTCCATATTCAGTGTCTATTCAGATGGGAGTAGAAATTATCACCGAGCAAACCCAAGGATGGGAACTCACCTGTTATATGAGGGTGTGATTCTTAGAAACGATCCTTGCATTCCAGAGCTATGTAGCTAGTATAGATTGAGACATCATAGCCTGCTATATGAGGGTAGATGAGGTGGCTTAGCCTACTATATAAGGGTTCCCAACATTCTCATTAGAGTTACTTATTATATTAGGGTCACTCACATGTTGTCCTTACCAGTGGCACGGTATTGACACCCTTCCAATCAGGGCATATATTGGACACTAATTCAGCTATAATGCATTATTTGGGGCATGTCGATTAGATGACCACCTCCTACAGTCTCATATCAGTCTCAGTAAAATAACTTAGATAGTTCTTCAGAATTTAGGACTGTCAGATACAGTCAACTCAAATATAGAACAAAATTCAGATAGTTTCATCAGATTTAGGACTGTCAGATACATTCACCTATGTTATCAGTTATATTCAAATTCAGTAATCTTTTTATCACAGTATTAGTGTCAGTTATTATGTCTCATGCATGTATTCTCATGCTCATGATAGTTAGTCAATTATTATTATTGTTCATGCATATGAATCTTATGCATTCAGCCTACCTCACATGCATACCAGTACATTCAAAGTAATAACGTATTTGCACTATGGTGTCTTATACCATAGGTTTAGAGACATGAGCTCCAGAGTAACAGTAGATTCTAGATATCCAAAGACAGAGTTAGAAGTGAGTTCTTATCTTTTGAGGACATGATTATTTCTCTATTATCTCATTAATCAGTTTATTAGTTGGAGTTAGTTGGGGACATGTCCCATTAACTCCTTACTCAGACAGTTCAGTCAGTTAGAGGCTTTCTAGACTATCGTGTTTCAGACTTTAGTATTTTTAGTTTTGTTTTGGGTATTCTATTACCCTACACAGATGTTATATCATTCAGATCATGTTCTGTATTAAACCTTATGGCATATCAGTTCATATTTCCACATTATAAAGTATTTTATGCAGTATACAAGTACTAATATCAGTCATAGGTTAGCTTGTCATCCTTCAGGGTCATGAGCACCGTGTAGCATTCCAGATACCAGATTTAGGGCGTTACACCTTACCTATTTGAAAATTTAGGTACATCCTAATCCCTTACTTTTGAAAACGAATGTCCTTTAAGTAGTGGATACTGTAATGACCCTTTAGGTTATTTTCTATATTCATATTTAATTTCACTATTAGAACTTTCCCATAGTTGCCCTCAGTCATTTATTACTTATTGGGACTGACAGCTTGGTTATCGGCCAGTTTATTTATTTTTTTAGAGATAATTCCCTATTTTAAAGTCTTCGTGGGTTCGAATTGGCTACCGGGTGAAAACTTTAGTGAAACGACCTTGTATGCCAATTCTAACTATTCCAAAAGCTCCAAAATGTTGATTCTTGGCTAGGAGGACTCTTGGTTTGGGTCCTGAGGCCCCCGATCTCATTTTGACCTATTGATCAAAAAGTTAAGAAAAAAATATGGGTGTGGGACCCGCTTTTAGTCAAAATGACCTCAGATGGAAATTTTGACTACGTCATTATGTCCGAAATGTCAAATTTGGTGTGGTAGTTGTCACGACCCAATTTCTCAGGTCATCATGGCGCCTATTATAACCCATTAGTAGGTAAGCTGACCCGTAGTCCGGAACTACTGGTAATGGACTACTAAGAGAAAGAAGGAAAGAATGCAAAATAAATGCAGTAAAAGACTAACATACGTAAGATAGTACCAAAACCTGGTGGAATTAGTACAAGAGCTTCTAACATAATAAGGTTACAAAATGAAGTACCAAGGGAATATATAGATACAACCTATCTCTTAATACAACATAGAGACTAGTTTAGTACATAAGATGGAGGAAAGCAATACTCTAAAATGTTAAGATCTCACTCTATGTACCTGAACCATGTCTACTCTGCACGACGTACACAACACCGACAGTAACCCGTACTATTATCTGCAGGCAGCGGAAGTGTATTATGAGTACTAAATATATGGTACTCAGTAGGCAAATGATGACTGAGCTCAAAAGATAATGCAATTACATATAGCATATGAACAAAAATGGAAACTACACCCAAATGTACAACAACCACATAGTAAGCTAGTGAGAATATAAGGATAAATTTTCCTACTCTTATCTAAGAAACTAACATAATAAGGCTAAGGAAGTATTAAGGATGAACTATCCTATTCCATCCAGACTCAGGAATCTCAAAATTATACTGTATATCACTGGCCAAATTACGAATAAAGGGTGAAAAGAGAATATATAATAGTATACAAGGGCAAGGAATGAATATACAATCTGAATAAATGAAGAAAAGAAGGGATATACGATAAAGTCATAAATACATAAAGATATACATACATATATACATATACATACATACATATATATATATACATATCGAGGTACAACCTAAACCATAAGACTAGCATCTTAAGACCTCATAATTATAGAAGGAACTACTGCTAGTATACTTAGGGTTTCTAATCTATATGTCTTATCATGAGACAATCATGTATAATAATATAACTGTAAGATAAATGAACTAGAATCATACATCAAATCTCAGTATAAGCTCATCAACCAAGCTGCCACAAACTAGCCATAACAATGATCATAATAATATAACAGTAGCAATGACAATACGTGTAACTGTCTAGTCTGGGCAAAAAATAACTAACTAAGCCTTTTATAAATCCCCATCACCATAGGTTCAGAAAGGTCAAATTAATTTACAATACTTCACAAGCCATACTTATCACCTATACCTATAAACCCCCATAAGTTGATAGATATAAATGCATATTGGTCATAGACAATGCACATTGAATGAATGCGACCTGAATCTATAGTATCTTAACCACTACATCATCATCAATATTTGGACTTTAATCAGTAGATATATATATAACATCAATATTATAATCAATATCCAGACTTTAAACAGTAGATTTATGTACGACATCAATATTATAATCAGTATCCTCAACATCATCAATCGTCAAGCTTGACCCAGAACTCATATCATCAATACTATCATCAATCACTGGTCTTGACTCGAAACTCATAGCATCAATACCATTATCAATTATCGGGTTTGACCCAGAACTCATATAATTAATACCATAGATATATGTATATATATAAATACATGGCCAGATCCGTGTCTAAAGAGTGTAATTTTGTAAATTCATTGCCCGGGGTAAACTCCAGGATTGAATGATCATAAAGGTGTAGAAAGGGGTTAGAATCCATCACGACTAGAGTAAATAGTAGTATCAAAGTCATGGATCAAAATTTGTCTCGGTCAAATCTTTAAAACATAATTTTCAATTTCATTACACATAAGTCATCCATTTAGATGGTATGATTCCCCTTATGAATAAATTTATTTTTTAGGTGAAAAGTGGGCTTTAATCCTAGTTTAGGAAAAATAGCAGTAAAATCATATTTTAGTTGACATCATACCATTTACCACATTTAGTGATCATGAATGTACCAAATCTATGCATGTCATCACGAGTATTCAAATAATGTAATCACAAATATTGATATGTCTACAAACTTTAGCCACATCCTTTACAAGGATAAACTATTTCCCAGAATCCAAAAAATATCATACTCATCACCCTGGCCTAACAATGTGTCCTAAATAACTACAATATCATAATGACGGCCTTAAGCCCACATACATATCTGAAATCTGTAATGACCCTTCAGGTTATTTTCCATATTTCTACTTATTTTTGTTACTAGATCTTCTATATAGCTGCCCCAAGTTATTTATGACTTGCTGGAGCTGACAGTTTGGTTATCAGGCAGTTTATTTGTTTTTTAAAGCCAATTTTCTACTTAGAAGTCATCTCTAGCTCCAGATGGTTACCTAGAAAAAACATAAGTTAAATGACCTCGAATGCAAATTCTTACTATTCCAGCATTTCTAGGTCGATTTTAGGCTATGAGGACTCTTCATTTGGGTCCCGAGAAACCCAAGCTTATTTTGACCTATTGGTCAAAAAGTTAAGAAAATGAAAATTAGATGTGGGACCCATATTTTGTTAAAACAACCTCTGATGAAAATTTTGACTGTGTCATTATATCTAAAATGTTGAATGTGTTATGGTTGCATAGTTTGTTTGCATATATGGTATTTTGGATGAATACCGAGGGATTTATGGAGACTTAAATAATACCATGTCTCAATTGTGATTTGGTGCACCCATGATTGCGGGACTTAGATGTGACCATTATCTGGCAACACCAGTAAGTGCCGCAATTGTCACACTTTAAGTTGCGAACATGACTCCCTTGATAGTTGGCCAAAACCCCAATTGCAGAGATAAATATCCCAATCGTGAATTCTAAGTTTGAGTCCTTATACCGTAATAGTGATCGTTGAGTCATGATGGTGACCATCGAGTCGTAATAGAGACTCTCAAGAACTTGTTATGGGTATAAATATGTCACTACCTAATTTTTGTGTCATGGCGGCACCTACTCTAACCTGCTAATAGGAAAGTCAAACTATAACCCAGAGCCAAACATAATGGGTTAACTTGGTAGAAATGCCCCAAAAGGTCCTAATAGGAAATTCAACAAAATAAATAAGCAAGGCAATAGAAATAGTAAAAAGGTAGTCACTACATGAATAATATCTCAGCGGAGAAGATCTAGCTTATCTAGAATCCATATAACCTCTCCACCAATGTCGAGCAGCCAAGTGTAACTAAAATATGGTTAATCCACACCACAAGTCTCAACTAGGCCCAAATAACGGAGCCTAAACTCATAAGATAGTAGAAACTCATATGCATCCTCTCTCAGAGCACCAAAAAACCTAGACAGAGCCAATAAGAATAGTCAAAAGGCAGTCACTACATAAATACCATCCCAGGACCTAGCGATGTGCTATAGAAATATGATACTTTCGATGCTTAAAATAAGGAAAATATGCAAATTTCTAAGGTTATTTTGTAATAATATGATGCATTTTGGGTATATTTTGCAGGAAATCATGTTTTGGATGCTAAGTTCATAAAAATATGAAAAAAGTATTTATAGACACTTATTGGAGAAATTATGGATGTTTAGGATACTTTCCAGCTTAATCGTGATCAAAGCATGTTCCTAAATTAAAGAAGAGCTGAAAAGTTGACTCCGGACACTTACTAAGTAAATATGTGGACTGAAAGTAGGATATGTGGATCGTAAGTAGGTAAAGAAAGTGCTAGAAGTCGAAAATCTCGAGAGCTGACCTATAGGATTTTTGGATCCTAGCACTTTCGCCCACCCTACAGGATGCAAGTGCTATCTGTGCCTAGGGTCAAGGTGCAAGTACAGACCATAAGTGGCCACTGACCTTATTTCTCCTATTTCATTCGGTATTTTGTTTTAGGGTTTCATTATGTATTTATGAGTTTTTTAGTATTAGTTATGCACTTTTGATATTCAGTTTCAGTTGTGGGTTTTTCTACTTCTTATTATTGTGATTTCATCTATGTTTTTGATTATGAATGTTGTTGATTTCTTCACAAGCATGAGCTGCTAGAAACCTATAGCTAGGGTCGTGAAAACATTGGCAAATTGATAAAGTAAGAGAAGGTCTATATTTATTCTAAACCGATACCCATACATGTATTGCTTTATCTTTATTATAATAGTTTTCTTAATGGGTGAACACATTAGGATACCACCTAGATTTTTGCTACTTACTCCAAAAGAGGAGTAGTGACTAGGAAAATATAAAGAATATAGTAATTTAGAGTTTAAGTATCGATTCACACTTCTAGGATTTATCTTAGTAAGATCGTTATGTTTCATCTAATAAATAAAGACTCAAAAGGTAATAGTTAAATGGATCAAGATAAGGGTTAGTAAAGCAACATCCTGAGACTCAAAAGGCAAAGGGTGAAATCCATCTACTTGTCCAAAAGACCGTAGAACATACATAACCTATCAATTTTACATACAAGGTATCGGGTAGGTTTAATAAAGCATGATAATCCTACAAAGTTGAGAAGCCAGAGGGAATATAATCCTAGTTTTCACTTACAACTAATAACAATCGAAGTTGATATTCGTTACTAATTTGATATTGATACTCAAATCCCCCATTTACTTTTCTAGTCCAGCTCATTAAGACAACTGAGAGTCATGAATCCATGTATTCCTTTGGTATTTGACCCTAGCCTTTGTTGGTTTGCTATATTTGATAGCCACCATATCATTTTCTGAGAGAAGGTGTAGCTCAGATGTTACTAAATTTTTGCACAATGTCGGGGACTACTGTGTTGATTTGTGATTTAAAGTTGTTGCAGTTTATGGATTTTTATTTTTTATTTTTGTTCTTATTTAGGCATACAATGGTGTATGCCTAGCATACGGAGAATAGGCAATCCCTTACTCCTAGTGAATCTAAATCTATAGAGGATCCTATAAACACCCAATAGGAGGGTGGAACAGATAATATATGATATTTCTAAAGTGGTTCATGATGTTGTACCATCCCCTCTCCCGAAGGAGTACAGGATCTAGTTGATCGATAAACTGGTCAACTTTTATATCAAGTTAAGAATGAGAAGAGGGAAATAGAAGAAACTTAGAAGGTAGCTTGAAAAGCAAAGCTAGCTGAGTAGAGATAGGCAATAGACCACTGAGTAGCACTCGGTGGAAATCAGAACAGTGCTAGAGGTGCCCGTGTTCAAGGGATCCCAGCATACCAGTATATGCAGCCATATATAAATGATGACGAACATCTGGGATACATAATCTGGTAGATACTAAAACCATTATTCCTTATGTTTTACCCCTAGTCATCAAGTTTGACATAATGAGCGTAATGATACAACTCCTAAATATAAAGGGTGTGTTTGTAGGTCTATCTATAGATGATGTAAATTTTCACCTTGCCAATTTTATTGGGATATGTAGTTCGTATACAAATCCATGGGTAAATTAGGAAGCACTTAGACTGAGGTTGTTTCCCTTCTGACTTATAAGAGAAACATCTTTATGGTTAGGGGAACTACCAAGAGGCTCTATTACTATATGGAACAAGTTGCATAGGCAATTCTTAAATACATTCTTTTCTCCATCTAGGATGTTGCAGCTTAGGGATGAGATTTATAATTTCAGGTAGTTGTAGTTAGAACCTATGTATGAGGCATGGTTCAGTTTCATGAAGAAGCTGATTATGGTGCCCAATTATTGGTTATCAAGGATAAACTTATTGAAGATATTTTACCAAGCCTTGTCCATCAGCTTTAGAGCCATGGAAGAAACCATAACTGGATGAGATTTTATGAGACTACACTAGGAGACATCTTCATAGATATAAGATTAGATATCACTTACTAACCGAGGGTGGTAAACTCGAGAGGCTGAGCAGGAATTTAGAACATATGCTATTGGTACCTCCTACAACCTGAGACTAGTTGATGACACAGTAGTACAAGAGATTGTGTTGCTAAGAATTAATATAGGGGTACTATCAAAACAGCTTATAGCAGTGGCTTTTGAGAAAGTAAATGCATTAGCAGCACAGGGGTCAGCTTCCAATGCTTATGAGTCAGAATTAGAAGAGGAAACAAATTATCTGGATCATTAATTGGTGGGTTTTAAAACCCAAGGTCAAGGGAACCAAGTTAGAAACAATTATGACAGATACGAAGACCATAGTAGAGAATAAGATAGTGATAGGAAGAAGAAGGATGACTATAAAAAGAAGGAGATAGGTATATTCTTCCTGGCAGATGAGATACATAATCAAGAATGGAAGAGATACTTTCTAAGCTGGTAAAAGGTTAATAAAATTAGGAGATCTACCTTAAGGAGATTAAGGCTAACATTTCTGGGTTGACCCAAAAGGTCGAATCTCATGCAACTTCTATCAAGTAGTTGGAGCACCAGTTTGGGCAGATGTCAACAACTTTGAACCAGAGGCATCCAGGTACCCTTCAGAGAAATATTATGTAGAATTTAAAAAACAGTGGTCATGTTCTTGATATTACCACGAGGAGTGGTATTACTACTTCGGATCCCCCACTTCTTGCTGCGAAAACTGATTATGATGAGACATATATTGTGGAGCCAGAAAAGAAAACATATGGTGATGATACAATTTCTAAGGAAAAAGGTAAAGTCCTGGTTGTTGAGTAGGAAATAATACAAATTCTGAAACTACCTCTACCTTTTCTTCAGTGACTAAAGCAGAAAAGAGAGAAAGGAAAGTTCAAGTAATTTATTGAGATGCTAAAAGAATTAAGATTTAATAATCCTCCTCTCAAGGCATTGGAGAAGATGCCTGGATGTGCCAGGCTTATAAAATAATTGGTCACAAATAAGAAAGGAGCAACTATCGAAGATTTTGATTGCTTGCCCCACTGTAGTGAAGTCACTATGAGGTCTTTGGCTCAAAAAAAGGGTGACCTCAGAGCATTCAGTATACCATGTACTGTTGGTTTATTACGATTTGCATAGCCTTATATGACTTAAGTTCCAGCATAAATTTGATGCTATCGGCCGTATTCAAGCAATTGGTTTAAATCCTTCGAAACCAACTTCAATGTAGCTATTGATGGTTGACCGCACGGTGAAAAACCTTGTTGGAATTTTGTTTGATGTGATTGTAAGAGTGGAAAATTTTATCTTCCCAGCTGACTGTCATTTTGGACTGTGAGTTTGACACCGAGATACCTATTATATTGGGAAGACCATTTATCGCCATATATAGAGAAATGGTTGACATGGTAAAAGGAGAGTTAAAATTTAAAGTAAATGGTGAGGAGGCCATATATCCAAAAACTGATAAAGTATCCTACCGACGTGAGAGTGGTGTCAGTGATCAATTGTATTGATAACCCTGGAGGGTACTGTTATGGGTATCTTGATGAATTCTGAGCAATCAAGACACCCCCGTCGTGCTGCAATGTTAAATCATGCACTGTATGGGAGGCAACCCATGGGCTTGTTGGTAAATTTTGAGTAACCAATATAGCCATGTTATGCCACAACGTTAAATTAAGCGTTGAGTAGGAGCAACCCACTATTTTAGTGTTCATATTTTTGTTGTTTTTCTTTTGTAGGTTTTAGCTTATGAACTTGCCCGAAATATGGTAAGAATGCTAAATTCATTGATTTCCAGGTAAGGGGATTATTTAACCAACCCATCAAGGTCAAATATCCCACATGAACCAGGTAGATAGATTCAGAGTCTACTCCACAAGTTATAGCACAGGACCCCTAGGCTAAAATGGGGTCCCAAGATTCATCTGAGGATGCTGATAAGGAGGATTCATCAGTAGTACCCTAGTCTGCCGAAAGTAGCACTACATAGGTACAACAGTCAGAGGTACCCCAGTCTGAGAAGGGTATAAAGAAGGCTTCCAATGATGTACTAGCATAGCAGAAGCAGAGTCCCATACCAATAAATGCCTTAAAGGGACCTATTGATGAGGGAAATCTAAGGTGGTGTGTGGAAGAGATGTGTGAGATATTTTATACGTACAGTCATTTTTGGGAGGTGGGCAAGCCCTAGAGGATTATTTATAAGGAGTGTCAGATTGATATATCTAGGCTTAGTAGAATACCTATGTTGCAGGTTGTGTTTGATCGATATCAGTTAGAGTGGATGACCAGACCATACGATTCTTAAAACTCGAGTATGGTTTGTGAGTTTTATGTATCCTATCGAGCTACAGTGGTCCTTTTAATACGCAGAGCCCTAGGACTGGTGAAATTCATGGAGTAGAAACAACTTGATCATACACTTGTGAGAGGGTTCAGAGTTGATCTATGAGCAGAGACTACCACTGGGTTATTTTTAATCTAATTATATCACTCCTACATCGACACTTGAGTGCAATCACAGAATGGGAGTCATATATAATTAATATATTATGTAGGAGGCAGAGCATAGATAAGATAGGGTCGAGATGGATAGTTTGATAGCTAGCTATATTTCACCTTTGGGTTATGCTATTCCATGGATTAAGGGACATAGTGTGATAAAAAAAGGGCTCATTGACCTTTGAGGCCAAGTTCTGGTGGTTGCTCATTTGGTATTGATTGTTTCCTACTGCTTTAGATAGTTTGTTGACTTGGGTGGGAGAAGCCCTAGTTGATTTTATGATGGTTAGATATTCCACTAATTTCATAGCTATTCTCTAGCATAAGATCCATGAAAGAGTATTTGGAGAGTTGACTAATCTTCTATTCCCCTGTAAGATTTAGAGACTATACGATAAGGCTAGTGTACCTAAGATACCGAAAATAGATGAGAGGGTACGTGGTATATCTACTGTATGGGAAAAAAGTATTAATGGTCTGGAACTTCCAGACCTTCCCAAGAGATCTACAAAGCCAGTTGCAGTACCTATGTCCCAGAATGAGGGCCCAATAGTTTCTATAGAGCCTATTCATACACACAGAGGGGATGTGGATATTGATATTGATATAGAAATAGGGGAGCATAGATGGGCTCCAGATTCGAGTACACAGGGTGACGGGACACCATCTATTTCTTCCTTAGCACCGACTTTAACCTCAGAGCTGGTTGGTATATATTCACTTCCTACTCGCTCATCTACTATTGCTCTTACTATAGATATGATTACTATATCCAAAGAGTTCTTGCAGAGCTTAGTGGACATCTAAAGAGTAATGAATTCTTGGGTAAGAGTTGTTAAAACCAAGATGACTACCCTATACCAGCATGAAACACCCTGGGTTTTGGTCCTTAGAATTTTTTTGGGATTTTGGCTTCTCAACATTGTATGAGTTGGGGTACTAATAGTATGGTATGTACAAGTAATATGGTCCAGTCATATGTTACCCAATATTTGGTGGTGTTTGAGAGGTTGTGTTTTTTGAATCGGTACAACTTAGAAGGGTACGAGTCGTATGGCAGGTGATGCATTATATGGTTGGGTTTACCTTTACTTAATCTGAAACTTAGTAACATAACTTGGATCTGAGTACGAGTGGCTTACCATGGGTCTTGAGATAGGGTACGAGTGGTGAAAACCAAATATATTGGATAATGTTAACCCCTCTTGATTTTATCTAAGGTATGATTTATTGGTATCAATCAAATGCTTGGGTATGAGTGGGTCATAGGTTGGTCAATATCGGGGTTGTGATTCTACTTGGGGTAAGAGTGGTGGGTACCACTCGTACCCTAGGGTACGAATGAGGGGTTATCATACCATCCTGTGGGTAGTTAATGCAATTTAAGTTAGGGGTAATATGGATATTTCTCCTTATAACTCCTTGGGACCCCACGACTTAAAACACCTTTTTGGGACTTCATTAACCTATTTTCAATCAATCATACACTTTAAACTCTCTCAAAATCTCTCAAGGCCCTTGGGTCAAGGAAAAGCTAGGGATTTCTTCAAGGTGGTCAATTAAGACTCATACGAGTGATTTCTTCTAAGCTTCTTCTTAATGTAAGGGAAGACACTTCTTTTTCATTTATTGTTCTAACTAAAGGTTTATGAACTGTTTTCATGGCATGAATGTTGTATGGTTTTGGGTTTCCAAATATATGTTCAGGGTTTTGAATATA
Organism: Capsicum annuum; assembly: GCF_002878395.1. Lineage (NCBI taxonomy): Eukaryota > Viridiplantae > Streptophyta > Magnoliopsida > Solanales > Solanaceae > Capsicum > Capsicum annuum. Next base: position 160,835,847 of record NC_061119.1, read on the forward strand.
AATGCTTGGTTATGATTTTTCCATGTTTTAATGGTGTTTTAGACATTTGATTTCATGGGAATGATTTATTGGTACTTGGTTTTAGTTTTGGAAACACTATTCCCCCAATGTATTTGATAAAATGCCTATAAGAATGCTCTTACTACATTGTTGGACTTTTACTAGAACTATTACATAGTATGACATGGTAATGAAACCTAAATAGTATTAATGGTTTAAATGGTTTGGAATGGTTAAATAATAAAGTCTTGGTTGTTATGGTTGGTCTAATTAAAAGCCTTATGGGATGCAAGGAAATCCCCTAAGAAAACATAATAGTGATCACTTGTGGGTACATGGGATTTCTTCAAGTCAACATATTAATGTAATCTATGGGTATATGGGAATCCCTTCTTCTTAAAAAGAATGGATAAGGACATTACATGTAAGCTATAGTCGATATAAAGATACCACTACTTATAGCCTTAGTTAATAACAAATGGAATGGTGATCTTAGTTTTATGGTAATGGTTTTAGTTGGGCAATAATGGTGGGGTGTCATAGTTAATTGTAAAGGTTTGAATCCAATAGACGGACACTAGAAACTCATGTTTTCTGATATAAGGATTTGGTCATGATGACCATATGAGTTACATAGAAATCCCCTAAGTTATAATTGTATATATGTATCATGAAGACTGAAGGGTACTTGGGAATCCCCTACTCTTATAGTACCTCTGGTTCGTGCGGCTATATGAAATGGGGCTCATTAGGGGTTAAATTAGACCCATATAGCCCATGGGTGGTTTTAGGAAAGTTAAGCTACATATACCCAGATTAATGGTTTTAAATGCATGCTAAACCCGATTCCTTCTTCTCAGCATGGTTAGATAAATATATGTATGTATGGATGTGAATGCATATGGTTAGTTTACTTGTTTTTAAAGGTTGATATTATTTTATCCTTATCCTGAGTACTTGCTAGCATTCACTTGCTAACCCATCTTTGGGCAGCTGTATCCCTATGGGATCCAGAAATCAACCATTCTACTCCTCCTACTTAGTGATCGGATTTGGGATCAACTATTGGATTGAAGTGGTGAGCTTCCATACTTTGAAAGGCTCTATTTTACATCATGAATGTCTTTACATAGTGTGGTTATGTCATGCACATTTGTTTTGGCTATAGTTGGGGGCATTTTCCAATTGAATATTATTTTTCTTTTGGTTAGAGGCTTTATGGAACTACTATGGGTTGGAATGGGTAGTATCGGTATTAGTGTCAGCCTTAGTATTGGCGTTAGTATTGGAGTGATATCATTTGACTGAATTTCTGATTATTTCATCCTTTTATATTATGTTATGGATAGGAACTTAGTTATTATATCGGTTTGGTTATGGTTGTTAGTTGGTATTGGGTAGTTGGACTTTCTTTGGTTGTTTACGATTATAGACCTATCCTAGATTCTAGAATTGTATTAAACTCTATCTTTTTATACATTTAGAATTCATCTAACTCAAGATATGTGTATTTTAAGGTTGGGTTGGGTAACAGGGGTGGTCCCCGGTCCTGGTTAGACATGGGATACCTATTAGATAAGGCCCTGGTTTTGGTCCTATCTAGTTTGTATCAGATCTTTAGGTTCATGGTTAATTGGGAGTCCACAATGTTGTATCAAGTAGAGTCTTTTTAAGGGTCTGTATCATGCCACACTCAGAAGGGAGAGGCTACAAGGCATCCATGAATATTTCTCTTTCTTATGGTCTATTTCTAGCTGCAGAGTCTAAGATCCTAAAATCTTTTCTAATCCCTATTTGTTTGCTTTTTAGATTATGCCTCGATGATCTAAAGCTCATGAAAATATCTTTGTCCCAACTGGGGATGATGTTCATGGGACACGATCTACTTAAGGGATCCATACTCGGTCTAAGGGTCCAGTCCTTGAATATTTTAGAGTTCTGCCAATTTTTTCTAATCCTCCTCAGGCCGACGTGCTGAATGTAAAGTTTCGTTAGTCGATCCATATGATTTCTCAGTTGGTGGCTTCTTAGGTTGAGCATGGTGTAACTTCTATTCCATCCTTTGAGGCCACAAGGGTTGGCCAGTTTATGAATATGAGTCCTCCAATATTTACTTGTATGTAGGTAAAGGAGGATTCTCGGGGTCTTCTGGATGACATGGAAAAAGATTTTCACGATTATGCATGCGACAACTATGGAAGGGGTGGAGTTTGTAGCTTATCAGCTCAAAGATGTGACATACTAATGGTACGAGGAATGGGATAAGGAAAGGGTGATGTTTAGGAACATCCATGTGGGCGACTTTCTCTAATGCATTTCTAGACTGCTTCTTTCCTTAGGAGTTGAAGGAAGCGAAAGCAGAGGAGTTTGTTAATTTGAAATAGGAAAAGATGTCAGTCAAGGAGTATGCCTTGAAATTCCACTAGTTGTCTAGGTATACTCCAGAATTGGTGTTTGATATTAGGGAAAAGATGAGAAATTTCACTTTAGGACTATCTCGAGATTTGATCCTTTAAAGAAAGACTACATAGCTGATTAATTACATGGATATTTCTAGGTGGTGGTTCATATACAATAGGTGGAGGAAGAAAAAAGGAAGCAAGTTGAGATAGGTAAAAGGTAGGGTAAGAGGTTCAGGTTCTTTGACGTCAACAACAAAGTGGTCGAGATATTGGTAAGTGGCCAAAAAAGAAATGTAGGAGTTCTGGTTCCTTCTCTATAGCTAGTGCTCCGTATCTGAAGCGATCGGGTGACAAGCATCATTAGAGTAACGATAACTTTAGGGAACATAGTGCCTAATCTCAAGCAAGTAGGGCACATTTGTCTTTATCATGTCCTCTTTATAGGTTCTATGGCCGGTTGCATCAGGTCTTTTGTGATGAAGGGAAAGACAAGTGCTTCAAATATGGCCAGCTAGTCTATATGCTTAGAAATTATTCAATTGGTTATGTTGCTTTGGGAGCGAATAAGGTTCCGATTGCCTCTTTATTTTCTCTTTCACTAAAAGGTTCTGCTTATGCATCTGTTTCTAGTTCTGGCACTAGCGCAGGCTGAAATAAGTTGTATGCTTTTGTTACCCGACAGGAGTCTGAGGCATCGCCTGATGTCTTGACTGCTAGTTACAACTCTTTTCTTAGGATGTTTATTGTTTACTTGATTTGAGGTCCACACTCTCTTATGTGACCCCATTTACTACTGTGTATTTTGGTTTTTATTCGGAGGTTATTTTGGATCCTTTTCTGTTCTACCCCGATAGGTGACTCTATGGTTGCTAAAAGAGTCTATGGGGGTATGTGGTATCTGTTGGTGGTAAGGAGACTTTGGTGGATTTGAATATATTAGATATGGTGAATTTTGATGTTATTCTAGGTATGGATTGGTTACATTCATGCTATGCGTCCTTAGATTATTGGACCCGTAGGATTGTCTTTAAGTACCTTGGCAAACTAGTTACTGAATAGGGGGTGGTTCCTTATCTCCCATGGGTAAGTTTATATCATATCTTAGGGCTCAGAGGTTAATATTTAAAAGGTGTCTCTATTATTTGGATTGGGCTGAAGATTCTAACTCGAAAGGTCCTTCTTTGCATTCAATTCCAGTGGTGAATAAGTTTCGTAAGGTCTTTTTGAATGACATTCCTGGTGTTCCTCTGGATCAGGAGATTGAGTTTGAGATTTATTTGGTTTCGGACACTCATCTAATATCTATTCCTCCTTATAGAATAAATCTGGCTAAGTAGAGAGAACTCAAGGAGCAACTTAAGGATATTTTGGATAAGCATTTTATCTATCCTAGTATGTCTTTATAGGGTGTACCGGTGTTATTCATAAGTAAGAAGATGGTTCCCTTAAGATTATATAGACTATCGATGGTTGAATAAGGTGACAGTAAAAAACAAGTATCCTCTTCAAGGATAGATGACTTATTTGATCAGTTGCAAGGTGCCAAATTATTTTCTAAGATAGATATTCAATTTGGGTATCATCGGCTTAAGATTCGGGAGGAGGATATCCCTGGGACATCTTTCCATACTCAGTAGGGCACTTTGAGTTCTTGGTTATGTCATTTGGTTTGACCAATGCCCCGACGGCATTTATGGATTTGATGAATAGGGTATTCCATCAATTTCTAGATCTTTTTATTATTATGTTTATTGATGACATCCTGGTATATTCTAAGAGTGAGATGGATTATGCCAATCACCTTTGTATGTTATTATAGACCTTGAAAGAGTGGTAGTTGTATGCAAAATTCTCTAAATGTGAGTTTTGGTTGAACGTTGTCACTTTACTGGGTCATATTATTTCTACTGGGGGATCATAGTAGATCCATAAAAGGTGGTGGTGGTTAAGAAGTGGCCTAGACTCATGACTCTAACCAATATTTGAAGCTTCTTGGGTTATGCTGGGTATTATAGGAGGTTTGTGGAAAGTTTTTCAATGATAGCTACTCTATTAACCAAGTTGAGTTAGAAAAAGATAAATTTCTCTTGGTTTGAAGCTTGTGAGGGTAGTTTTGAGAAGATGGAGGATAAGCTAACCTTGGCTTACATTTTGGCTTTTCCTGAAGGCAATGAGGGTGTTTAGTTTACTGGGATACGTCCCATATGGGACTTAGTTATGTGTTGATGTAGCATAGTAAGGTGATTTCCTATGCTTCTAGGCAGTTGAAGATGCATGAGGGGAATTATCCTACTTATTATTTGGAGTTTTAGCCATGGTGTTTGCTTTAAAAATCTGGCGACACTATTTTATGGAGTGCATGTGGATATCTTTCTTGATCATAAGAGTCTACAGTATATGTTCACTCATAGAGCTTAACCTTAGGCAGAGGTGATGGCTTGAGCTTCTTAAGGACAATGACTTTAGTCTTCACTATCATCCAGGTAAGGCTAATGTTGTTGCTGATGCTCTTAGTAGGTTATCCATAGGGAGAATAGCTTGTGTGGATAAGGAGAGGTGGGATTTGGTGAAGGATATTCACCGCTTGGCTAATCTTAGAGTTTTCCTTTTGGACTCGAGAATGGTAGTGTGTTGGTACAGAAAGTAGTTCGGTCATCTCTTGGTGCAAAGATCAAGGGGAAACAAATAGTAGATTTTTTCTTGATGAAAATTAAGAGTGATGTGGGTGGGAAAAAGGTAATAGTATTTGAGATCAGTGGTGATAGTACTTTGCGGTACCAAAAGAGGTTATGTGTTTTGGATGTCGATGGGTTTCTAGAAAGGGTATTTGCTGAGGCATATGAATTACGCTATGTTATTTATCCCGATGTGATGAAAAGATATCATGACCTCAAGGAGATGTATTGGTGAAATAGTATGAAGAAGGATATGGCTAATTTTGTGGCCAAGTGTTTAGTGTGTTAACAGGTGAAAGAGAACATTAAGCCTAGAGGCTTGTATTAGGACATTGAATTGCCAAAATGGAAATGAGAGGTGATCAACATGGATTTCGTTACTGGTATTCCTCGGTCTCATAACCAATTTGATTTGTCTTGGGTCATCGTGGATAGGATGACAAAGTTGGCTTACTTCTTACCAGCAAGGACTAATTTTTTGTCTAAGGATTATGCGAGGGTGTATTTTCATGAGATTGTGAAGCTGCATGGGGTACCTGTTTTGATTATCTCTGATCATTATATGTATTTTTCATATAACTTTTGATGGTCATTATAGAAGGCGTTAGGTACTAAGGTTAGTCTGAGTATTACTTTTTACCCGCAGATAGATGAGCAAGCAGAAAGGACCATTAATACATTGGAAGATATGCTTCATGCATGTAAGATTAATTATAGTGGTAGTTACATTGAGAATTTACCTCTTATGGATTTTGCTTACAACAATAGCGATCATTCTAGAATTGGGATAGCCTCTTTTGAGGCATTGTATGGTAAGAGGTGTAGACATCCTATTCAGTAGTTTGAGGTTGGCGAGGTGGATATTTTTGGATCAAATTTGGTTTATCAGGGTAGAGAGAAGGTAAAGGTGATTCAATTTAGGCTTAAGCCTTCCAAAGTTGCCAAAAGTCCTATGTGGATGTAAGACGTATGGACTTAAAGTTTGAGGTTGGGGATAGGGTGTTCCTAAAGGTGTCTCCCATAAAGGGAGTAATGCAGTTTGGGAAAAAGAAAAAGATCAGTCCCTGGTATATTGGTCCTTATGTGGTTTTAAGAAGGGTTGGTAATGTTGCGTATGAATTAGAGTTTCCTTCTAGTTTGAGCTTCATCCATCTGGTATTTCATGTCTCTATGTTGAGAAAGTGTATAGGTGATCCTTTATCGGTTATTCCTTTGGAAGGTTTGGGTATCTCGGATTCTATTTCATATGAAGAGATCCCAGTGTAAATCTTAGATCGGCAAGTTCATTGGTTGTAGACCAAAGATATAGCTTCGGTTAAGGTTACATAGTAGAACCACAAGGTGGAAGAAGCTACTAGGGAAGTAGAAGAGGGCATAAAGTCCAAGTATCTGCATTTGTTTTTAGCTCCGAATATTCGTGCGGAAGGTATGTGTTCTTGATCATGTCTTTGGATTCTAACTTAGTTAAAAGTTAATTTCCTTACATTTTTTATGTTCTAACTTAGATAAAGGTGAGAATGGTTATGTTGGGGTGTAACTAGTTCTTTTACTACTTTGTCCGTTATTTGGGGATGAATGATCCTAGTAGGGGAGACTAAAATACCCTGGGTTTGGTCCTTAGAAATTTTCCTAGGATTTTTGCTTCTGGATATCATACAAGTATGGGTACTAGTCATATGGTATGGGTAATATGGTCCAGTCGTATATTGTCTAGTGTTGAGTGGTGTTGGGTGGTTGTGTTTTCAGAATAGGCATGACTCGGGAGGGTACGAGTCATATGGTAGGTGATGGGTCGTATGGTTGGGTTTTCCTTTACTTAATCTGAAATTAAGTAACATAAATTGGATCTGAGTAGGAGTGGCTCACCATGGGTCTTGAGATAGGGTACGAGTGATATAATCCAACTCGTATGTTGGACAATGTCAACCCCTTTAGATTCAATCTAAGGTATGGTTTGGGTACCAATCGTATGATTGGGTACGAGTGGGACTTTAGAGTCATAGGTTGGTCAGTGTGGGGTTTAAGATTTTGCTTGGGGTATGAGTGGTGGGTACCACTCGTACCCTAGTGTACAGATGGGGGTGTTCATACCATCCTGTGAGTAATTAATACAGTTTAAGTTAGGGGTAATCTGAATATTTCCCCTTATAACTCCTTGGGACCCCATGACTTAAAAATATATTTTTGGGACTTTATTAACGTATTTGAAATCAATCAAACACTCTAAATTCTCTCAAAATATCTTAAGGCTCTTGGGTTAAAGAAAAGCTAGGGTTTCCTTTAAGTTGGTCAATTAAGGTTCATAGGAGTGATTTTTTCTCATTTTCTTCATAATCTAAGGCAAGATACTTCTCCTTCATTGTTAGTTCCAACTAAAGGCATATTTTATGAATTGTTTTCATGGCATGAATGTTATATGGTTTTGGGTTTTCAAATATATGTTGGGGTTTTTGGTTATAAATGTTTAGTTATGGTTTTCCCATGTTTTAATTATGGATTTCCATATTTTAATAGTGGTTTGGACTTTGGTTGCAAGGTAATGGTTAATTGGTACTTTGTTTTGGTTTTGGAAATGCTATGCCCCCAATGTGTTTGATAAAATGCCTATGAGAATGATTTTGCTACATTGTTGGAATTTTAATGGAACTACTTGGTAATGGAATCCAAAATGGTATAAATAGTTTGGAATAGTTCAATGGTAAGGTCTTGTTGTTATGGTTGGTCTAATTGAAAGCCTTGTGGGGTACAAGGGAATCTCTCAAGCAAGCATAATAATGGTCACTTTTGGGGTACATGGGATTCCCCCATGTCAACTTAATAATGTAATCTATGGGTACATGGGAATCCCTTATTCTTAAAAAGTATGGGTAAGGACATTGCTTGCAAGCTATAGTCGATATGACAATACCCCTACTTATAGCCTTGGTTAATAACAAATGCAATGGTAGTCTTTGTTGGGTGGTAATGGTTTTAATTGGGAAATAATGGTGGGGTGTGATAGCTACCATAAAGGTGTGAGTTCAATGGACGGACACTAGAAACTCATGTTTGACGACATAAGGATTTTGTCATGATGACCATATGGGGTACATCGTAATCCCCTAAGTTACAATTATATATATGTATCATGAAGAGCGAAGGGTACTTAGGAATCCCCTACTCCTATGGTATCTCTGGTTCGTGCAACTACACACATTGGGGCCCGTTCAGGGGTTACACTGGACCCATATAGCCCGTGGGTAGTTCTAGGATGATTAGGCTACACATACCTAGGTTAATGGTTTTAAATACATGCTAAACCCAATTTTCTCTTCCCAACATGGTTATATATATGTATGTATGTATGGTTGTGAATGGATATGGTTGGTTTACTTGGTTTTAAAGGTTGGTATTCTTTTATCCTTATCCTGAGTACTCTCTAGAGTTCTCCTTCTAACCCATCTTCGGGCAGCTGTATCCCCACGTTATACAAGAACCGGCCATTCCACTCTTCCTTCCTAGTGATTGGATTTTGGATCTGCTATTGGATTGAAGTGGTGAGCTTCTATACTTCGTAAGGCTCCATTTCACATCTTTAATGTCTTTACATCCTTTGGTTATTTCATACACATTGGTTTTGGCTATAGTTGGGGGAATGTCCCAACCAGATATTATTTTTCTTTCAGTTAGAGGCTTTGTGAAACTACTCTGGTTGGAATGGGCGGTGTTGGCATTGGTGTCAGCCTTAGTATTGGTATTGGTATTGGGGAGACACTGTTTGACTGAATTTATGATTGTTCCATCCTTTTATGTTATGTTATGGACAAGAACTTGGTTATTATATTGGTTTGGTTATGGTTATTGGTTGGTATTTGATGTTGGACTTGCTTGGGTTGGTCACGGTTATAGACCTATCCCAAAGTCAGGAAATATAATAAACATCATCTTATTATACATTCAGAATTCATCCGACTCAGGGTATGCATAGTTTGAGGTTGTATTGGGTAATCGGGGTGGTCCCCAATCCTTGTTAGACTTGGGATGCCCATTATGACCAGGCCCTAGTTTGAGTCATTTCAGAGTAGATAAGATCTAGGGTTAGGACTAGATTTTAGCAGGCAAAGGCCAAATAGGAGGCTGCAAAAAGTGCAATACTGTCGGAGCTATGTGCCAACTTCTAGGAACATCTTGATGAGTTTGAGAGATGGGTTACAACCTGATTCATAGAGACAGATGCGCCAGATCTAGCTGAGATGGGGGAGGATTTTGATATATACTATGAGCAAAGTACACTCTCTTAAGAGAGCCATGTGGCAGCCACTCTCACCGTTATACCACTAGTGATCCAGATATCACCTCCACGTGCCCCGAGATATCTTAGTTTCTTAGAGATGGATGAGGAGGAGGTCCCAGTATTTGGGGCGAACAAAGGTTACATCAGAGTCTTGCAGGATCCTGATATGCCATATGACTAGGCCATTAAAAGGGCCAGACATGCTTTGCTGTATTCTGTAGTTGTTGATGAGCTGTGGTGTATAGAGCTATAAGTGGGTGCATCCTCTACTAAAGCACCACTGCCACCACTACCTTCGCTAGCTGATAGGCCCCTATCTGGGATGCTCATGACACGGAAGTCTAGTCATCTTAGGTATGTTCTCACTTCCCTTTGTTTTGTAATATTTTAGCACATTGATAATAGTGCACAATATTTTAGTTAGGGTTGGAATGTACCATAGTCATCGCAGGTTTTTGTTGTCGTGCTTTTTTTCCTGTCGGTTACGATATGGTTGTAGAACTGGCATGTCTAGGATAATTTGTGTCATATCAATTTTTGTTTCGTATTATGTTTTGTTTTTGTGTAATTAGGAGATTTTTATGTACTTAGGGCAGTAGTCATGTTTTTCATTAATTTTGAGAAAAATTATACCTCTCCAAATTTGTGTTTTAGAATTGTGTTAATATATATATGTGTGAACATTTTTGATCTTGTTATGGCATTAGGATTAGGGATATTATTATCACTTGCTGGCAATTGCATGAATCGGATAAGTAGTAGCTTGTAATAATGACTCTGTGCTATATGTGTGAGAGATGTTACTTAGTTTTCTTTGTGTGTTGAATTCAGAACTTGCCCAGTTAGTCTTTCCTAAGTTGAAAGATAGCCAGTTAGGAAAGGATCATAGGCCGTTTTGATATTAGTCCACTTTTAGCCCAAATGACCTTCCATGTGTGAATTGTATCCCTGTATCCCCTTTTTAAGCCTTGTAGCCTATTTTTGTTATTTCACCTATTCACTTTCCTATTTGTGCTAAAATGAGCCTATTTTGGCCCTGGTCCACCTTGGACATTGTGCACCTCAACTTAGGCAAAATGCCTAAGTTGAGGGTGGCTATCATAGGGGTGTGTGTAAAGTAGGTATGTAAAAGGATAAAATAAGAGAAAAAGTTAGTACGGATGGGTGTGGTAGAAAAATAAAAGAAAAAGAAAAAGAAAAGAAAATTTTTTTGAAAAAAGAAAGAACAAAAGGCCAAACCCATCTTGAATGTACAGTAAAGAATAAAAATAGAGAAATAAGGTGTAATAAAAAGAAATAGTCTAGTAAGTGAGACCCCACGGTTAGTGTAGTGCCAAGGAGGCTTAGTCACTTGATATGTTCATATGTACCATACCAACCCCTAAGCCTACATTACAAGCTGAGAAAAGTACTATAGTGATCCTAACTTGACTGTCTAAATGCTAAGGTAAAGAAAATAAGGGCCAGTCTATGGTATTTGGTGCACACTTCTTGGAAATTCTCTTCTGAGTGTGAGTGTCTCTTGACTGTCTTTGCATTTACATGCATTATTTCATATAAGTTAGTGGGATATCCTTTTTGTGAGGGCACTTGAGTCATATTGCTAGCTATTTGCTTATTTTGGGTAGTGTAACTTGTATATATGAGTGGTTGTCTGTTGCTAATTTAATTGCCATACCTTGATCCCATTGTGTCTTATTGTTATGCTTCATGTTCATCCACAGTTGATTTTGAAAATTGAGATTGGAGGGGGTGTTGTGTTATGAGCTTAAAGTGTTGACTGACTGCCATGAATAACTTAGATTCTCCTAGTTAAGTGTCATTTTTATTTTGTTGTGTTTTTTTGCCTGAGGATATGCAAATGTTCTAAGTTAAGGGTGTTGATGTGCTATATAAATATAGCACTTTTGACACTTAAAACGAGGAAAATATGCAAGTTTCTGAGATTATTTGTTAGATATGATGCATTTTGGGTATGTTTTGCAGGAAATCATGTTTTGGACGCTAAGTTTGTGAAAAAAATGAAAAAAGGTATTTTTGGCTACTTATTGGATTAATTATGGATGTTCAATACACTTTCCAACTTGATCGTGATCAAAGCTTGTTTGGGAATTGAAGAAGAGCTGAAAAGATGACTCCCAGCACTTACTAAGTCAACATGTGGACCACATATAGGACATGTTGACTGCAAGTGGGCAAAGCAAGTGCCAGAAGTCCAAAATCCTGAGAGCTGACCTGTAGGATTTTTGGGTCCTAGCACTTGCGCCCTGCACTTGCACACACTCTGTAGGCCACAAGTGTTGCCTACGCCTAGGGTCAGGGCGCAAGTGCAGACCATAAGGGGCCATCTACCCTGATTTCTCCTATTTCATTCGGTCTTTGGTTTTAGGGTTTCCTCATGTACTATAAATACCCTTTATGTGTTTTTTAGTAGTAGTTATGCACTTTTGATAATCATAAACATATTTTGATTCCAAGAGTTGATTTTGATCTTGGGATTCTTTTGTATTGACATTGGTTCATTAATTCAGTTATAGTTGTGGGTATTTCTACTTCTCATTGTTGTGATTTCATCTATGCTTTCGATTATGAATGTTGTTGATTTCTTCACAAGCATGATCGGCTAGAAAACTCATAGCTAGGGTTGTGGAAACCCTGGCAGATTGATGAAGTAGGGGAAGTTATAGCGTTGTTCTAAACTGATACCCATGTATGTATTGCTTTATCTTCATTATAATAGTTTTCTTAATGGGTCCACACATTAGGATCCCGACTAGATTATTTCTACTTACTCCAAAAGAGAAGTAGTTACTAGGAAAAGATAAAGACAACAGTAATTTGGAGTATAACTGTCGATCCACACTTCTAGGTTTTATCTTAGTAAGATGGTTAGGTTTCAGCTAATAGCTAGTGACTCAAAAGATAATAGTTAACTGGGATCAAGATAAGGGTTAGTAAAGCGACATCTTGAGACTCAAAAGGTAAAGGATGAAATCCTTTTACTCATCCAAAAGACTGTAGAAGGTACATAACTTATCAATTCTACATGGAAGGTATTGGGTTGGTTTAATAAAGAACGATAAGCCTATGGAGTTGAGAAGCTACGGGGAACACTATCATAGTGTTCACTTACGACTGATTGTAAGCGAAGTTGATATTCGTTACTAGTTTGATACTAATACTCAAAAAAACCCCATTTACTTTTCTAGTTCAACCTGATGATTACAACAACTAAGAGCCGTGAATCCATGTATTCCTTTGGGATTCGACCCCAACCTTTGTTAGGTTATATATTTGGAAACTACCATATCATATTTTGAGAGAAAGTGTATCTTGGACATCACCACCTAGTAGAGCCAGTACAATAGAATCTAAAAATTGAAATACAACCCAAGTGTCTAGAATTGTCAATACATCTGTCTAAAAGCAAAGAGTAGATATAGAAAGATAAAAGGAAATAGGTGACTCGGACTACAAGAGCTCACCCTATCTCCAGATATAAACACCACACGAACTCAAATAAACTATGGAAACTAATATTCGGATCTACACCAAAAGGTACAAAACTGTAGTATGAGTACCCTAATAACGGGTAATCAGTAGGCATCATTGGCCAACTGAGCTAAATCATGATAAGAATGATAGAATGCAAGATAACATAATTAAGTCAAGGTAAGGAAACGAACCTAGAATATCTCCAACAGTCCTATGCATGAATAAATAGATAACTGAAATATCATCGTAACATCACATAAATAATCAACATATGCAATCATAACTACAAAATTGGCTCCCATATGGCAATCGGTGCAGAAAAGTAAATAGCCCATCGCACGCCCCCATAAGCCTAAAAAATACAAACAAGAAAGAATAACTCACCAATATTATTTATCAACTCTCATAATACAATTGGAACTCATCTAAGTCATGACACACTATAACCATTGATTGTTCATATTCATTATTTGTAAATAAGTCAACACTTACCAACTATCCATTATGTATAAACTAATCCTCATGTATCAATAAATCATGCCTTATCAACTAAACATCACTTATCCACTTATCTTTAACACCAACTAACCAATATTTAGAAACTAGCCAATATTTATCAACAAACTAATATTTAGCAAGTAGCCAATATTTATCAACTAACCAATATATATTAACTAACTGATATTTAGCAACTAGCCAATATTTGTCTAGAGTTTATTCATGTCATACTGCATCATAACTATTTCTTCATTTTTGACTTAGCTAGTTTTCCAATCTCACACCCCAATGTCATCATATCATAAATAGTATATCATCATAGTATAGTATGTATAGTCGGACTCAAACCGGTATGAATATTTAACAATATACTCATAATATCATCATAATAATCTTCCAATCTTGTTGGGAATTTATATATATATATATCATCATAATAATCCTCTAGTCTTGCTGGTTATATATCATCATAATTATTCTCCGGCCTTGCCGGACATATATCATCATAATCATCCTTCAAATTTCTACCGGATATAAATAATCAATATCATCATTAATATGGCCAATACCATAATCATTATAGTATTTAATAGTATAACCATTAACATAGTATAGTCACATGATCAATAATCGTAATCGAAATCATGAGTTCTTGCATAACCAATAGCATGATTACCAATATAGTAAATAAGAATAATCTTTGGCATAATCAATGGCAACATAGCTAATATAATCAATAAGTATGCTTTTTAGTATAATCCAAAACATGTCAGTATGCATTATCTAAACATAGGCAATAACTTGCCAAGAGCCTAATTAAGATCTTATCATTAGAATAATAGATAACTTATCATTATCTTGGTCAATATACAATCCATGGCATAAACTATAGCTTATTCATTGTATAATCAGTGGCTTAATCGCCAATCAATAAGCATGGCATCTAGCTTAAACAAAAGAGTGAATACTGATTTATCAATGAGCATGATTGCTAGTGTAGTTAATAACTCATTCATTGTCTAAATCAATAGCATAATTTATGGCTTATACAATGTGATAATCAAGGGCTTATTCAATAATATAATCGATAGCCCAAACATTATCCAAATCAATAGCATATGGAAGAGCTCATCAACGATCATAAGCTTTATCAATAACTCATTTATAGCATACTCATTAAGAATAAATACAAATGATCATTTATCCTAACTAAAAACTACCAAAGCACCTAAATATCACCAAAAATCCATTATCCTAGATGTACACAAGTGTATCAAGGGTCTTTAGTAACTATCATAAGTTTTGACCAAAGGTGGGTCAAAGTGCCCACTTCTAAATTCCCAAAATCATATATTAAGAAATTTATATCCTAGACTAGACTAAGGTATCTAAATCCAATTTTAGTTATTAAACAAGCCACAACTAGTCCTAGGATTGAATTCCTCTTAATATAGAGCAACTAAGTTAATTCCATCTACGGTATTAGAAATTCAGGAAAGTTTAATCCTAAACTCAAGTAACCAAGGAAAACTCCTCATTAATAGAGTAACTAAGGTAATTTCACCATAACAAGAGCCTACAAGGTAAATTTCACCTAAGATAGGATAATTTGGCTAGTCCTAAAATGATAGTCAAAATAACCTAAATGATCCAACTATTCCCAAGTCTTTCAATTTATCACATCAACACCTCAAACTTATCCCAAATCTAACAGAATATCATAAATATACTATGAATTAGCTCAGTCTAACAAGGGGTAAAATCTACCCTATCTGTATGCCGAAGAAATCTCATAAGATCCGCTAAATCACCACTTTTCCCTTCTGGAAAGCTTCTGTAAGATGCCAACCTATCAAAATCATATTTTACTCATTAATATGAGAATATTTATATCCATATATTAATATTAAGCTTTGGGTTCAAAAATCACATCAAACCCCATGTGGGTCCCATTAATGAAAATCATATTTCCAAAATCAGCCCAACCTTCTCACATACTCGAGGAATCATGACTCGCAAAAATTGGTGAAATCAAAGATAAATAAGGGCTAAATAAAGTCCTCATGGTTTTGGAAGTTTTGAAAAAGAAATCAAGAAAATTTACCAAGAAAGGTTTGAATTCTTACCTCAAAACAAAATATATTCATGGAAACAAGTGTTAATAAAGCTTCTCAATCACCTATAATCCTAAATCCCACTTAATCTCACTCTTTAGGGTTTAGGATCTCAAGAAATGGATGAGAAATGGATAAAATTATAAAATAAGGGGTTTATTTATATATACCCAGCCCAACCCTTTGAGTTCTCCTACCGCGACCCCGGCTATAGCGATCGTGATATCTTTCCATTGCCATATGAGTCTCGATTGTAACCATCAATACGTGATCATGGTATCTAGGTCTGCTTGAGTGAGTTGTTATCATGCTCCATAGAGCCACTAGTGAAGTGCACCAGAAACTTGATGCACCATATTTTTCTAATCTGGAATGGACTTCAACTGGATACTCAAGATTCCTTCATAATTTTGTATATACAAATGAGCTAAGTAAACACACCAAATTACATATTCTAGACATAATGGGATGATCAAAATTTCCATTCGAGGTTATTTTGATAAAATATGGGTCCGACACCCATATTTTATTTTATTAACTTTTCAACCAATAGGTCAGAATGAGCCCGGGTGCCTTAGGACCTAAAGCAAGAGCTATTCTAGCCAAAAATCAGCATTTCAAAGTTGTTGGAACAATTATAATTTGCATTTGACTAAATTTTTTGCACGGTGGTCATTTAGAACCAACGAAGAGTTCAAAACAGGGAAATGGCTATAAAAATAAACGTACTATTGAGTAACCAAATTATCAGTTATAGAAAGTCATAAATTATTTAGGACAACTATAGAGAATCTCTAATGGTGAAAATAAGTGGAAATATGGAAAATAACCTGAAGGGTCATTAAAATACCCTATTTTTGCCTGATTTCTTGCCCATTCTTTATTCATCTTCTTGAGAAATAAACTCTAATAGTGAGATAACTAGGGATTAAAGCTTGTGGGTGATTTAGGAAGCTTGATTTTAGCACCAAATGAGATTGTATTCAACACATTTTGTAGGGTAATTATTCCTTGAGAATGAGGGAACAATAGGTTGGTTTTGGAAATGTGCTTTTCCATAAATAGGAACCACATAGAATTTTGGTATGATTTTGGACCTTAAGCACAATGGTGCAATATAGGTATCATTATTCTTATATTAATGAGTAGAATGTGATTTTGATAGCTTGCATCTTGCAGAATCATATCAAAAGGAAAAGGCGGTGATTTAGTAGATTTTATGATCTTTTTTCAATGCCCAGGTAGGCTAGGTTTTACCCCGTTCTATGTTAATCTACTTCATAGTATGTTTATGATATTGTGTTAGATTTGGGATGGATTTTAGGTGTTGATGTGACAAATTAAAATGCTTGAGATTAGTTGGCTCATTTAGGTTATTTTGACTATCATTTTGGGCACAATTGCTTTGTTATTCTTATCTTAGGTCAAATTAATCTTGTAGGATCTTGTTAGGGTGGAAATACCTTAGTTACTTAATTAATGATAAGATTCACTTGGTCACTTGAGTTTAGGATGAAACTTACTCAAATTGCCTCACCATAGGTGAAATAGATCTAGTTGCTCTATATTAGGAGAAATCGCTATCCTAGGACTATTTGCGACTTATTCGACATCTAATAGTGGATTTAGATATCTTAGCCTAGTTTAGGGTACATATTCCTTTGTAAATAATTTTGAGGATCTAGAAGTGGGCACTTCGACCCACCTTTGGACAAGATTTGTGATAGTTATTGAAGACCCTTGATATACTTCTGTACATCTAGGAAGATGGTTATTTCAGTGTTGTATAGATGCCTTGGTACTTATTAGTTATGATGAATAAAATTGGAAATAATTCTTAAATGATTATGGTATATATATTGTTTATTAGTTAATCTCATGATGAGTTATTGAATATGTGTAATGACCCCTTAGATTATTTTCCCTATAATACTTGTTTTTACCGTTTGATCCTTTTTATAGTTGCCCCAAGTTATTTATGACTTTTTTGGACTGACAGTTCGGTTATCGGGAAATTCATTTGGTTTTTATAGCCATTTCCCTATTTTGAAGTCTTCGTTGGTTTCAAATGGCCACCTGGCAAAACCTTTATCCAAACAACCTCGAATAAAAATTTTGACTACGCCAGCGGCTCTGAAATATTGATTTTAGGATAGGTGGACCTTTGGTTTGGGTCCTGATTCGACCTATTAGTTGAAAATTTCAAAAAATAAAATATGGGTGTGGGACCCATATTTGGTCAAAAATACCTTGGATGGAAAATAGAATTATGCCATTGAGTCTGGAACAGTGAATTTGGTATGATTACATAGTTCATTTGCATATATGTGATTCCGAATGAATCCCGAGGACTTGGTAAAAACTTGGAAGGTTTTCCAAGTTTCAGTTGTTATCTGGTGCAGCTCTTTGGCTAGGCAAGGGCCATGATCATGGTACCCTTGGTAGAAAAATTATTGCAATTAACGTGTAGGTGTTCATATTGCAACACATTGAGTATTCATCAAAATGGTTCGATCGTAGGTTTGGAGCCATGATAGCAGGACCCAACTACCTGGTAAGGGTATAAATAGACCGCTTATGTCACGAAATTAGACAATCTCCACCCATTTGTTCAGAGCTTAAACCCTAAATAGTAAGGAAAAGTAATAGGATAAACCTTTCTTCATTTTAATGATTTTTCTTGGTTGCAAACTTGAAAAGTGGACCTAAGAACAACACTTATTTGAATAGAAAAGTGTTTGTTGGAAAAAGAAAGGGTTTACATAAATCTAAGGGCTTTAACCTACCGATAGAGGGTAAATGTCTTAACCGGATCAACTCATGTGACAATATAGTTGAATAAATAATATGTTACTTAAGTTTGAAAGAATTAAGGGATAAACTACTCATTTAGGTTGAAAAACTATTGGGTAAACCATAGAATTCAACTACTTTTGCAATTAGAATTGTTCACTGGGAATCCAAAATAGTTCACAACCCTAGATGCTTAACTATCTTGGTAACCATAACTCTAGTTTGAATTCTCTTATTGAATTTCTATTAGAAATATAACCTACAGTTGCATTACGTTCTATGGCAAACATTTGAATAAAATTGATAAATCAAAAGCCCCTTCCATTCTTGAACCGTCGATGAACAGCCTATAATAACTACAATACTTAGTGAACACAGTATTACCTGTAGGATTCGACACCCAACCCAGTTGGGTTTTATATTTTACAGTGACAACTTACACTCTCTAACGAGAGTTGTAATTTGGGCATATCAAATTTTGGCACCGTTGCCGAGAAATACAGTTGTCAATTAACTTTGTGTTTGTTAATTGACCCTTGGTCAAGTTTCCCAAATTTTACTTTTGTTTATTGTTTTTGTTCTATGAAGGGAAGTTATTGTGTATGCCAAGTACATAGAGATCTGGTGCACCATTATTATGAGTACATCTGGAACCACAGTTAATTAACAAAATGGCAGACCCCCAAGATACTGAAAGATTAGCCGCTATTGCTTGAGCTCAACTAAATTAGAAGAATGATGGCCACCAGGTATATCATCCTAATATTATTAATGATGATTTGGGGGATGATGATTTATTAGATCTTGTAAACCGAAGGCGTGAAGAGAATGTGGCTGCACCAGTGAATCAGAATGTAAACATAAATTGCCCTTCAGGGCAAGGCAAGTACGTCGACCAGTGCAGTTTGATCAAAATGACAATGAAGATGTAATGGATAAAGTAGGTAAAACTGGAACTATCATTCCTCTACCTCTAGCACCAGGAGCTCAATTTAATATTACCAGTATTCATCTTAACGGGTTGTTTGGTGGTCTTCCTGCAGAAGGTCCAACCATTTATTTTGTGAACTTTGTCACCATTTGCAAGTTTTTTGATAATCTAGGAGTGGGTCAGAGTGTTATCCACCGACGTTTGTTTTCATTGTCTCTATCTGGGAGGTGACACTACGGCTAAATGAACTGACTCCTGACTCTATAACCAATTGGAGGCAGTTAAAAGAGGCTTTCCAAAAAAGGTTCTTCCCACCCTCTACGATGGTAAAATTAAGGGATGAAATTAGTAACTTCCGATAGCTTATTTATAAAGTTCTTCATGAGACTAGGAGTGGTTTAAAACAAAGATGATGCAATGACCGAACCATAACATGATGGATATTCATTTTATGGAGACTCTTTATCAGGCTTTAAACTCTATTACGAAGACTATTGTGGAAAATACTGAAGGAGGGTCATTTGTTTACCTCACTTTTCCATAGGTTTTAGAGACACTTGATTGGATGACTAAACCGAGTAGAGCTTGGCGTAACAGGGATTCTACGGTAGCAATCCCTACTATATATGGTAGTATAACTGTAGAGTAATACAAGAAGGAGGATGAAAGTGACCAGGATATGGTACATTTAATGACACAGATGGATTTGTTTACTAAGCATCTATTGTCTGGAAAATGGAAAAGGTGAAAGCTGTTGCATCCCAGGATAGAGTTGAATCTAATTTGGAATAAGTGGAAAACTATCTAAATACTTAATAGGGTTTTCGAGGAAATACCAAAGGGAATAAAGGTTAGAATTAATACGACAAAGTTGATTATAAGGATAGAGATTAGGGGAATTGGAACAGAAAAATGATAGGAGTGGACTATATGTACATCCTTGAAGTAGAGACAATATTGAAACTAGCTCGTATAGGATGTCCATGAAGAACATAATGGAGAAATTATCAAAGGGAGTTGAGACTACCAACTCTAGGGTGACTACTATGAAGAGTGATTCGTCTTCCATGAGTCAGTTGGAAAACTCACACTCTACTTTTATCAAATAGTTAGAGCAGCAAATGAGCCAACTCTTAGCAGCATTAAATCAGAGGAAGATCAGAACATTTCTAAGTAATATAGTTTAGAACACTCAAAAAAATTGCTCCTGTATAGCAATTACCACACAAAGTGGTAAGGTATTACAAGGCCTGTCTGTGGGCAAAGCTGTGATTGAAGAAGATATTGAGAAAAAAGAAAGTTATCCAGTGGATTTTGACAAACTGGATGAAGTTATTGATAATACACTAACCAACAATCAGCATGATGATTAGTTGGATAAGAGAAAGGGGAAAGAGATTGAAGATTTGGTTACTACGCTTCCAAAACCACAACCTCTATTTCACCATCAGTTGAAAAGGAAGGCTGAAGACACAAAGTTTGGCAATTTTATTGCCATGCTTAAGCAGTTGACAATCAACTTGCCATTGGTGGAGGCATTGGAGAAACTGCCCAGGTAAGAAAAGTTTATAAGAAACCTTATTACTAAGAAGCAGATAGTTAGTTAAGAGATGTCGGTCAATCTCTATCATTATGGTGCTACTTCCACAAGGTCGTGAGTGTAGAAGAAGACAGACTCAGGAATATTTTCTATCTAATGCACTATTGGGCCTCTTGATTTTGCAAAAGCTTCATATGATTTGGGAGCCAGTATAAACTTGATGCTGCTTACTGTGTATAAGAAACTGAGTTTGGGGGATCCTACTTCTACGAACATGATATTAGTTATGCCATATAGGTCTATAAAGTGGCCCATGGGAATTCTATATGACGTATTAGTTAGGGTGGCTAGTTTTATATTTCTATCTAATTTTTTCATTCTCAATTGCGAGGTGGACTTCAAGGTGCCCATAATCTTGGGAAGACCTTTCCTCGGAATCGGGAGTGTACTTATTGATCTAAAGCCAAATAAGCTGTTATTCAGGCTTAATGATGAAGTAGTTCGATTAAATATATGCCAGTCTATGAAATAGCGTAAAGACATGAGCATATTTTATATTGTGGATGTTTATTATGAGGAGGAGCAGGAATTTCCTATAGAGGAAAAATTTATTGTGGAGACTTTAGCTGCTGTATTAATGAATTTTGATCAAGACAGTATAGAAGATTATGAGGAGACTGTGTGTGCCTTGAAAGGCATGTGGTCTTTTTCTAATTAACCCAAGAAGATAGATTTGTACTTGAAAAATCATCCCAGTCCACCAGCCAAGCCATCTATTGAAGAGCCACCCACTTTGGAGCTGAAAGAGTTGCCCAATCATTTAAGGTATGTATTCTGGGAAAGTAGGAATACACTACCTATAATTATTTCAGTTGACTTAGGTGAGAAATAGGTGGAAGTATTTATCACTATTCTTAAGACATATAAGAGGGCTATTGGTTCGACGATTGCAAATATTATCGGTATTTTTCCTAGTGTACGCATACATAAAATCCAGCTAGAGGAAGATTGTGTCCCGACTATTGAGCATTAACATTATCTAAGCCCACCTATACAAGAGGTTGTAAAGAAATAAATCATCAAGTGGCTGGATACAGGAGTGCTATACTCCATCTCAGATAGTAAGTGGGTAAGTCCTATTCAGTATATGCCAAAAAAAGGGGCATGACAATGCTGGCTAACGAGAAGAACGAGTCGATTCCACTTAGGAATGTTACTAGATGGAGGATGTGTATGGATTACATGAAACATAACTCTTGGACATTGAAGGACGACTTCCCAATGCCTTACATGGATCAGATGCTTGATCGGTTAGCAAGAAGAGGTTCGTATTATTTCTTAGATGGTTATTCTGGTTATAATCAAATTTCTATAGCCCTGGCGGATTAGGAGAAAATGACATTCACGTGCTCATATGGTACTTTTGCATTAAGTAGATGCCGTTTGGATTATGTAATACACCCATTGTCGTTTAATGTTGTATTATGTCTATTTTTTTACATATGGTTAAAGACTCCTTGGAGGTGTTTATGGATGATTTTTTTGTGGTAGAAGATTCATTTGAGATGTGTTTGGTAAATATGAGTAGGGCCTTGGTATTAGTGAGAATATCAATAAACCACTAGTTAGAGATTGGATTTTGCACTTTTTGGTCTTCAAGTAAGGGATATTATTTTTCTCTTTTGGAATGACAAACTCATAAATGTAGAGATTTTGTTCCTCGTCTTTATAAAATTGCATTTTCTTGGGTGGTTCGACTTCCATCACATCCACCAAGTATAATGTTGAAAGTGGTTGAAATGAGGGCGTCTTCCTATATTTATAGCTGCGTTATTCTTGACATTCTCACACCAAAATGAACTAGAGCCTTTACAAAGGATTTGATTGGATTTTTTTACAACTCTTATTTCTTTACTTCAATTTTAGCATCCTTCATTATTTTTGATTTGGTTGGTTGGAAAATCACCATAAATTCCTGAACATCAAGATCAACCTCATCTTCATTGGAAACCACTTTAACACAATCATACATATACATTTGATTTTGAGCACCACATGCATCAATTCTTGCATTTTATTCGGTTTTCAATTTTTGAGTGACCATTTAAAATTTAATCCACTTTGACATCACTCTATACGTACTTTGTGGGACTTGTAAAAAATTAATAACATACTATCCAGTTGACACACATGAACTTTAAGTTGTTGATTTTTATTCTTTAGCCATTTTTGGCTCACAATTTCTTCCTTGTCAAGTTTTTCTTCATTGTGACAATCAGTATATCTCTCAACAGTCCCTCAATGGAATAATCAGTATTGAAAAAAAGTTAATCATCACCATATTGGACTAGGACTGACTATTTAGCCAAGACTTTTCCATATTTTTTATTCCCAAATTACTTCTTGTTTTTCTAGTTGAGGCATTTATTAAATTTGGTAACATTCGGTTGAGTCATCACATATTTTGCTCAACCACATGGCTTGGAATCTCTTCTTTATCAACATAATTTTGAGGATTTTCATATTCATGGCACTCAAAAGTTTGGCATCCTCGGCCACTTCTTCGTCTTTTTCACTTTCCTTTCCAAATGCTTGCAATGATTAATAGAAGTTATTAATATCTTCTTCCATTGTAGTCAGCCAATAAGAGATCGTTTGAAGCATTAGTTCAACGCCTTTGTATTTGGCATGTTGTTCTTCCCTTGTCATATCATGAGACCTATCAAACACATAAGAAGAACAAGAAATTTTGTTAGCATAACTAGCATAGGGATAATTTGGATAATCACTCCAATGTCCTTCTCGACCACTACATAAAGAACAATCATACTCCTAATAAGATTAAGATGGTGCACATACCTCTTTTAGGGGAGCATATTTATAATTTTTCAAAAATTAGGGTCTGCTATAATAAGGACATAGATCATCAATATAAGATTTGCAACCACCGAACTCATTTTCATTCCATCATTCCAAAGTGACAAACAGACAAAAACAAAAATCTACCTAACACAAGAAACAAAAGAAAATCACAAAAACATATTCCTAAGTTTTAATCAACGCAAGAAATTTAAAATTCCTAACTAACTCAATACACCAAATTGTTCCCCAACAATGACGCCATTTTTATAACACTCAGGTTACACTCTTGAATAGGTATAGTGGACATTGTCAACATATTTACCCAAAAAAAGTCAAGGTCGAATCTACATGGAATAATATGTATGGTGATTGAGTAAGCTCGAAATGGAAGAACTTTCTAAATTCAAACCTACGATACAAGTATTTTTGAGATTTGTTTGAATTATTTAGAATTTCCCAATTTTTTTAATTAAGACTACTATTTTAAAGCTAGAAACAATTGGAGATAAGTCAAGTGTTAATAAACTTTGGCGTTATGCCATTCTTGGTAGCAACTATGGGCAATTGAGAATTTATCCAAATTTAGCTAGGAGTCATGGGTAGACTATATTTAGAGGTATTGGTGACAATGTTTCAATAACATACTAGATTTCACAAATGAGTTCTTTCGAACACCTCATTAGTGTAACAATTTCACCAATCTATTACCGCAATTAACATCCTTATGTCTAAGAGATGCTATTAAATGAAATAATTCAAGTTATTGTTTACATTTATTCTTCACCCATATCCCCTCATTCAAGGATGATATGTTGGGTTCAATTGGTGTGAATGAAAAATGGAGGGACTCAACTCTTCGAGGAAAACACATACGGTTTCGGAAAAAAAGTGATTATTCGGTCAGTTTATGACTGTTTAGAAAAGAAATATTGTTTTTGAATGGATAGACATAACTATTTTGAACTGATACACCTTTTCAATCAACCGTTGCCTCCTTTTCGAAGAGGCACTTCATTGCAATACGAACCTATATTCTTTCCACAGGTTTAGAATAAAAATTTCTTCATAGAAAAGACATTTCTCCAACTTCTAAAAACTCTGCCTGATTATCTCTCGTTGACTGAGTTCAAAGGAAACCAGAATATTGAGGTACTACTATATTCTGTTTGTGAAGCCATTTTATCCTGGGAAGAAAATTTTGCAACGTCGGGTACTTGAGGGAAATTATTTCCTTAAGGACACTCCGTGAATTTAAAGGACTTTGGCTTATTCTATTTTATCTTATTTCTTAAAAAATTAAAATAACACACTTCTTTGATAGTTCATATTAAAACTGTGTTGAATGTTTTGAAATTTTCATAAGTTTTCTTGAAAAAGTCTTGAACTTGAGTTGAAGTTTAGTGTATAAACATACAGATTGTGTACCCAAAATAACAATCATAAGAAATTACCAAAAATCTGTATTGTTCGTTTTCTTGAGATTAAAGCTTAAAGTGTTCTACTCCGTTTGAACTTAACTATTGATTTGAAGAAATAAAATCTTCATCACAAGTTAATGGTCATTTGGTTAATAATTGGAAGACATAAAAACTTCATCGTTAAACTAAAAGCAAGTAGTGTTTATAAGTTGCTACGAACATATAATAATTATTATTTTACACTAAAGTTGACTATATTTACGTGACAGGAAAAAATCACTACAAACGATCATGTTGAAGGTGTGACAAGTGTGGCAGCAACAAGTGTTTCCACAACCAGTCAGACAAATACGCCACTCATTATGGCACTAGCAAAAAAGCCCAGAAGATTTTCTAGAGTTGATTTCAAGAAGTGAATACAAAAGAAGTTCTTCTATTTGAAAACCTTATGTATTTAAGGGTTTATTTAAGAAGATGCTCCAGAAGTGACTGAAGGAACTTCGCACAAAGTATGATTCTTTGTAACTGAAGCATAGAAATATTCTGATTTCCTATGAAGGAATTACATCCAAAGCGGCCTCTAAGATGACTTATAAAATGTCTACAGTGTAGTAAATACATCTAAAGAATTATGAAATGAGTTGGAAAGGAAATATATGACTAAGGATGTAGGAACCAAGAAGTTCTATGTTGCACGTTTTCTTGAGTACAAAATGATCAATAGCGAGTGTAATACCTTGAATTTCCCTAGCCTAGATTAACCCTCAGTGCATAGGTTATCCTAAATAAAATTTTGGAAATATTCTGTAATTTTAAGTTTATGTCATTAAACATCATCATTCATGCCAGTAGCACATCGTAGAGTGTGTTAAAATAGCATTTGTAAATTTCCAGTGTTGCTGTGTGATATTGGCACATCGTCAATAGACCCAATTCACAATTATCAATTTCTGGTATGCCAACATAATTCCACTGTATCGCAGTGTACTTCCAGTTCATAAACAAAGTTGCAACGCAATACCACAGCATCACGCAATCATGTAATTTTCCAGTTGTCATTTTTCCAGTGGCTTGGCGCGATAGTGGCGTGTTGAACAAGGATCCAAATTGGGAAAATTTCACAAAAAATTAAAGGTGCACCAAGGCTTATAATGGTCTTTTCCCATTATTTTATTCCACCCAGATGTGGGATTAAAGCCCTAAAAATGTGTAAAACCCTTCATTATTCTCTTTTCCCAAAAATCAAAAGGTAGTTCTCTCTCAAGAAAGCAAACCCTATCTATCAAGAATCAAGGTCAATCCTCAAGAATTTCTCCAAGAACTCTTCTTCTCAGGTATGTTAGATGTTCATTCATGGATCCTTACCTTTCCTGGAGCCCAAGAATCCTTTTTAATATACAAGAATTATGATTATGATTTTCATTTTTGAATTAGATTGAATTCATGTTGATGATGTTGTTTAACTTTTAATCCATGATTTAGATTACAAGTTCTAAGAATTGATTCTAGTATGGGTTGAATTACATGATATTATTATAAAACCTTCAATTTTTAAGTTGATTATTGTAACCATGTTAACCCTAAGTGCATATGATTTAATCAACCAAGTATATATCTCATGTGTTTGATAAATTATCAATGAGAATGAAATAATCTCATTATAGCATGTAAACATATATTCCCCATTCATGTACAAGTTAATGCATTACAATTGTTTGATGGAATGTATCTATGAATGAATTATGACCAAGTGATCATTGTTATGTTATTCAAGATTATGTTTTTCTTTACTTTTCATGCTATCAAGTCCTGGGGATATTTAATACCCAACAATTTAGCTGTTTACCTAGACCCAGTGTCAGTCACAGAATAGTATCAGTCATCTCATAATCAGTAGTACTCTCAGTCCATTACAAAACTTAGTATATATTCAGTCAGTTACAGAACTTAGGAAAACTCAGTAATTTGATTGAATTAATCCAGTTCATTCTAGTATATAGTTCAGTGTATAGTTGTTCTGAGTAGGATTCAGTACCAAGTAAACCCAAGGAATAGGGCTCACCTACCGGCAGAGGGTTTGATAATTACAACCAATCCTTGTGTTCCACAACTACATAGCCAGTGTAGGTAGAGACATCATACCTGCCAGTTGAGAGTTGATGAGGTGCTCTACCTGATAGTAATTGGTACCACCATTCTCGTGTAGGGATCCTACCAGTAGAGGTTTACTCTTTACCATATCTTTACCCGTGGCATGGTACTATCACCCTTCCAATTGGGGTTACAGATTGGAGCCCTATTAGTTTAGAATGGGGCATGTCGGTTAGATTAGTAGCTCCCACAGTTTCAATTTTAGTCTCAGTCTTAAAAATATAACTTAGTTCAATTCTACATAATTAGGACTGTCAGATACAGTCACCCAGTTATCAATAACTTAGATTAACAGTATATTCAGTCATCAGTTATCAGATTCAGTTCTAGTATACTTAGTTACAGTATGGACAGTATGTTTAGTAGTTATAGATCCTCCATGTATGCTAAACCAGATCTTGCATAACATTCAGTTAGTTATTAATCATTTATATAAAACCATGCATTCAGCCTCACCTCATTTAGCATACATGTATATTCCCATGTACTGACAGTATACCCATTTCTTGCTCTATGATATTTCATATCATAGGTTTGGATATTCAGGTTCTTGACTGCGCTTATCCAAATTCAACTAGCAGTATCAGATTTAGTAGTGAGTCCTCATCTTTCGAGGATATGTTTTTATCTCAGTAATTCAGCTTAGCAGTATTTTAGTAGATCAAGTTAGTTGGGGGATTGTCCCATCAACTCCACTTTTAGACAGATTCATCTAGAGGCACTTTCAGACTAGATTCAGACAGTATTTAAGATTCAGATGTTATTATTCATTATCAGTATTTAAGATGTTTTGAACATTATTAGGGTCGCAGGCACCGTGTAGCATCCAGGGTGCAAACCTGGGGCATTACAAACTTGGTATCAGAGCCTAAGGTTCAATAGAGTCCTAAAAAGTCTAAAAAGTTACATAACATAAAGTCTTATGCATGGGTGTGTAGTGCGCCACACTTATGGACATAGGGCTATAAGATGTTTTAGGAAAAATTTCCCTTCTTTTAGTATTTACGTCATGTGAGTCAAGTTAATCTTTCATTCTAATTTGATTCTTCCTTTCATTTACAGAACATGCCTCCTAAAAAGACTAACGAAAGAAGAATTGGAAACCAGTCAGCCCCTCAGCCCGTTCAGGCAGATCCCTTGGAAGAACACGTCTCTTACGCTAAATTTAGAGATGGATTCACTACTATAGACAATCAGTCGTAGCTCAGAATGAATAGCAAACTATTGTTCCATCCAACCCAGTTTCCAATACTACTACATCCAGAATTTGGGACTTCACCGGGATAAATCCTCCTTCATTTATGGGATCTAAGTCTGAAGAGGATCCACAAGAGTTCCTTGATCAGGTTTAGAAAGTCACAAATATCATGGGAGTGACTTCCAGTGAGTGTTCTGGGTTAACTACCTATCATCTATAAGACGTAGCCTATACGTGGTTTAAGTAGTAGAAAGTAGACAAGGGGATAAATGCAGAGCCCATAGAGTGGAAAGAGTTCGCTACTGCCTTCCTAGATAGATTCTGTCCACCTAAGAGAAGCCAAAATGTTAGAGTTCATCAATCTCAGACAAGGTATCATGAGCATAAAAGAGTATTCCATCAAGTTTGCTCAGTTATCCAGGTATGCTTGCCATGTAGTAGCAGACAATAGATCCAGAATGAGAAATTTTGTATCTGAGGTGTCAGATAGTGTTGTTAAGGAGTGTAGGACAACAATGGTGATTAAAGATATGGACATATCTATGCTTATGGTCTATGCTTAATAGATTGAGGAGCAGAAGATTAAGGAGAAAGAGAGGGAAAATAAGAGGGCGAGAACAGGTAGCTTTACTTTCAATCAGCCTAAGTCAGTTGGGGTAACCATTCCCAGTTTTATCCAAATTCATTAATGCCATCTCTATCCTCAGCTAGTGTACCAATGACCCAGGATAGCGTAATCAATGTTTGTACTAATCCATTTTGTAGAGAGTGTGGTAAGAATCACAAGGGTGTATGCGGAGTAGACAGTGATATTTCTTCTGGGTGTGGCAAGCCAGGACACAGAGTTAGAGATTATCCTTAGTCAGGTTCTCAAGGTCAGCATAGTCATATTTCAGCTCAGTCAAGTCACCCGAATCAAGAAGGTGTCGCTTCCAGTGCTACCAGTGGGTAATGCCTAATGAAGTTTTACGTACCTTAGTCCAAACAAGATTAGGAAAGTTTTGATGTGGTCACTGGAATGTTACGAATCTCCCATGTATATATTTATGCCTCAGTTTCAGATCCTAGATATTTAGTCATGACATAGTTCATAGGTGATGCTTGCATCGTCTCAGGCTTTTCTTTAGTATTTCAGCCAAGTCAGTATTCTCGAGGGACATATATCCCAAGGGGGAGATGCACTATAGTCCCTGAGCTATCACGATTTAAAACTTCTATTTTCTCTTCACATAGTGAATCCAGTGAAAGTAATGGGTCAACACCCTCGAGTCCTAATCTCAGTCGTATGAACATTCCCTTGTCATGATACGTATCCATCGAATCAGTTCTATTCATGCATCATGATTCATACATAGTCATGTCCTCATGTTCCCGTTCATACATATTCAGTCACGTATTCATTAATCCATTCAGACATGTACTCATTCATTAGGCATGCATGTTAAATATGTAAACTCAACTTATCAGTATTTTCAGTCATGTATCCCATGCATCAGATATGCATATTTAGGATGCAAGTTTAGTCTATCAGACCAGTCACATAATCATTCTATAGTTCTGCATGTCTAGTTTAGTACGTAAACTTACTCTATCCATACTTTTTCAGCTTAACTAGCCACATTCGAGGATAAATGTTCCTAAAGGGAAAATATTATAGTACCTCATATTTCTCTATCCTAGATTAACCCTCATACATGGTTTATCCTAATTAAAATTTTTGATATACTCAGAAATTTTAAAATTTGAGTCATCCTTTGTATAGGAAATTCAATTAGCCTTCCAACTATATAAAATTTGCCTAAATCCAACAACCGTGTAAGAAGTTATGGGGATTTTACATTTCATTCATTAAACATCATCATTTAGGCCAGTAGTGTATTGCTGAGTGTGTTAAAATAACAATTGTCAATTTTCATTATTGCTCCACAATATTTGCACGTGGCACTATAGACCCAGTTCACAATTACTAATTTCCAGTATGCCAACGCGATTCCACCGCGTTGTAGTAAACTTCCAGTTCACAAATAAAGTGGCAACACAATTCCATCACATTGCGTAACCATCTAATTTTCCAGTTGTCATTTTTTAGTGGCTTAGACCAATAGTGACGCGTCGCGCTAGGGGTCCAAATCGGAACAATTTCACGAAAAATTAAAGTTGTGTCCAGGGTAAAAATAGTATTTTCCCTTGATTTTATTCCTCCCAGATGTGGGATTTAAGCACTAAAAATATGTAAAAACTTTCATTATACACATTTCCCCAAAATCAAAAGGTAGTTCTCTCTCAAGAAAGCAAACCCTAGCTATTAAGAATCAAGGTCAATCCTCAAGAATTTCTCGAAGAACTCTTCTTCTCAGGTATGTTAGATGTTCATTCATGGATCCTTACCTTCCATGGAGCCCGAGAATCCTTTTTCAATGTACAAGAATTTTGATTTATGATTTCCATGTTTGAATTAGATTGAATTCATGTTTATGATGTTGTTTCAGTTTTAATCCATGATTTAGATTACAAGTTCAAAGAATTGATTCTAGTATGTGTTGAAATACATGATATTCATGATAAAACCTTCAATTTACAAGTTGATTGTTATAACCATGTTAACCCTAAGTGCTTATGATTTAATGAACCAAGTATACCTGTCATGTGTTTGATAAATTATCTATGAGAATGAAATAATGTCGTTATAGCATGCTAACATGTAATCCCCATTCATGTACAAGTTAATGCATTACAAGTGTTTGATGGAATGTCTCCATGAGAGAAATATTACCAAGTAATTATTGTTACGTGATTCAAGATTATGTTTTTATTTACTTTTCATGCTATCAAGTCCTGGGGGTATTTAATACCCAAAAATTTATTTGTGTACGTAGAGCTAGTATCAGTCACAGAATAGTATTAGTCATAAAATGATTAGTAGTACTCTCAGTCCATTAGAGAACTCAATAGATATTCAGTTAGTTATAGAACTTAGGAAAACTCAGTATTCTGAGTAATTCATCCTGTTTGTTCTAGTATAATAGTTTAGTGTCCTTCAGTTAGAAGTAGGATTGAAAAATGTGTGAACCCATGTATGGGGTCTCACCTACCCGCAGAGGGTGTGATCCTTAGAAGCAATCCTTGTATTTCAGAACTAAGTAGCCTACGAAGGACGAGACATCACACCTGCCTATTGAGGGCTGATGAGATGCTCTACCAGCCAGTAAAGGGCACCACCATTCTCATTAGGGAACCTACCTGTAGAAGGTTACTCTTTAACTTATCTTTTCCCGTGGCATGGTACTGACACCCTTCTAATTAGGGTTACACATTGGACCCCTATTAGTTCAGAATTGGGCATATCGATTAGATTATTTACTCCCACAGTTTTAGTTTTAGTCTCAGTCTTTAAAATAGAACTCAGTTCAGTTCTATGAAATCAAGACTGTCAATAGAGTCACTCAGTTATCAGTAAGTCAGATTATCAGTATATTAAGTTTTCAATTATCAGATTTATTTACAGTATGCACAGTATGTTCAGTAGTTACAGATCCTCCATGTATGATAATCCAGTCTTGCATATTATTTAGTTAGTTATTGATCATGCATATGAACCCATGCATTCAGACTCACAACATTTAGTATACTAGTACATTCCCACATACTGACCACACACCCTTTTTTGTGCTATGATGTTTCATATCATGCGTTCAGATGCTCAGGTTCCTGACCGTGCTTAGCCAGATTCAGCCAGCTATAGCATATTTTGCAGTGAGTCCTTATTTATTAAAGATATGCTTTTATCTGAGTACTTCAGCATAGCAGTATTTTAGTTGATGGAGTTAGTTGGGGGATTGTCCCATTAACTCCACTTTCAAATAGATTCAATTGATGTTCTTTTAGAGAAGATTCAGACAGTATTTCAGATTCAGATTTTATTATTCATTATCTGTATTAAAGATGTTTCGAACCTTTTCATATTTTAGCCCATTATTCCACATATATTTTAGTATTATTGTTCTGTGATCACATTAGATATAATTCATTGGTTAGTTCGTGGTCCTTCGGGGTTACAAGCATGGTGTAGCATCCAGGGTGCAGACCCAGGGCGTTTCAGCAAGAGTGTCATTTCTCAAGTACAGGAGTTGAAAGTCATCATCCACGATCTCCTTGCAAAAGGTATAATTTTAATGAATAACTTATTTGAACATGTTAAAAATGTTCTTAATGTTTACATAAACTTTATTGTAGGTTTGGTTATGAACTAGGCATTTTAAGTAGATGCGATAATTTAGAAGTATCCACCATTGTGGATGGACTTCAAGAATTACTTGAGACATAAATGAAATAAGATAATAATCAAACACCTGATAAGGCTGCTTATTAAAAAAGACAATAAAGTCTCAATGAGGAGGTCTAAAGGAAATTCTTCTATGAATAGAGCTAACATTGTAGTAGATGACCCCAATAAAACAAGCAAAAGAAAGTTGGACAACAAAAGCAATCAGCCTAAGAAGAAATTCAGAGGGAAATGTTTTAATTATGGTAAGATTGGCCACAAGTGTATAGATTGCCATGCTTCAAAGAAAGACAAAAAGAAGGATCAAGCAAATATGGTTGAATCCAAGAACGAAATTGATGATCTATGTTCCATGCTTTCAAAATGTAACTTGGTGGGAAATCCTCGAAAATGGTGGATGGATTCTGGTTCCACCTGCAATGTTTGTACAAATAAAGTTTTGTTTTCTGTGCTCGCTCCAGCTCAAGGCTAAGAGAAGATTTAAATGGAAAACTCTACAGCTGCAAAAGTTGAAGGAATAGGAAAAGTATTCCATAAAATAATAAAAGACAAAGTGTTGACTCTTAACAATGTCCCTGTATGTACTTGAGTTAAGGAAGAACTTGATGTGTGTATCACTTCTTGATAAAAGCGGATTCAAATATATTTTTTGTCCAGAAAAATTGTACTCTGTAAAGGAGAAGTGTACTTAGGAAAAGTCTATCCCACAGAGGGCCTTTTTAAAATGAATGTAATGAATGTTAAAATCAATAAAAGTTCTGTTTCTTCTTACTTGCTTAAATCTAATGACTTGTGCCATAAATGATTAGGATATGTAAATTATAAAACATTCTAAAAGCTGATTAACTTAGAAGTTTTGCCAAACTTTGAGTGTAATAAATCAAAATGTCAAACGTGTGTCAAATAAAAGAATGCTAAGCATTCATATAAGTTTGTTGAAATGAATTCCAATCCTTTAGACTTAATCCACACTGATATCTGTGAAATGAAGTCAACATCATCACGTAGTGGGAAAAACTATTTTATAACTTTTATTGATGATTGCACTAGGTACTGTTATGTCTATTTGCTAAATAGTAAGGATGAAGCAATAAATGAATTTAGGCAATATAAAATAGAAGTTGAAAATTAGTTAAAGAAAAAGATCAAAACGATAAGAACAGATAGGGGTAGATTATGAATCTCCCTTTGTAGAAATATGTGTAGAGTGTTGAATTGTCCATCAAACTACAACCCTGTATTCACATCAATCTAATGAAATTGTGGAAAGGAAAAACTGAGCCTTAAAGTAAATAATGAATGCCTTACTAATAAGTTCAGTTTTACCACAAAACTTATGGGGGGAAGCTATCCTTATAGCTAACTAAAAATTTAATAGAGTGACTCATAGTAAAACACTATTAATTCCATATGAAAATGGAAAGGAATAAAACCCAACATGAAATATTTCAAAGTATGGGGGAGTCTAGCGAAAGTTCAAGTTCCTATGCCTAAAAGGGTGAAAATAGGACCTTTGGTAGTGGACTGCGTGTTCATAAGATATGCTAAAAGTAGTAAAGCATATCGTTTTTTGGTTCATAAATCCAAACATCTGGACATTAATTGTAACACCCCGATTTGCTGAATTGGAATGCTACACTGTGCTCATGGCCCTGAGGGACCACAAGCTAGCCCATGACTGATATCTATACCTGTATACTGCAAATCATAATATAATAATGCAGAATACAGAGAACTGTAAGGCTATAAGGTTCAACTGAATAAAATCATTTGGACAAAAATATCTAAAATAACTAAATCTAGATGTAAATCTGAACATAAATCTGAAAGCCTTGAAACTGTCTGAATAAGGAGTTGAAGGAACATGTCTCCAACTAACTCCATAAAACTGAACTTAAGAATAAATAAATGAATCAAATCACATTGTCTTTGAATCAATGAGGACTCACTGTGTCTCTGCGACTGGAATGCTACTGCTACTACTGGGCTGGAACTCGTGTCTCGGAACCTATGGTGTAACATGAAAAGAAAGAACCATAGCGGAAATACATCAGTACAACTGGAGTACTGAGTATACGAGGAAGGTAGGAAGAACATAAAGGGTTTCATGCATGAACAACACTGACTGACTAATATGGGTGTGGGAGTGCAAACACACATATATAGAAACTAGGACCGTGAATACGTGATAGTATGACCTGTAAGCTAATACATGGTTTATTGATAACTGTCATGACTGATACTGAAACTGATAACATAAACCACTATATCTAACAGTCCTGTACATACTTAAAAGTGGATCTTCAAGCTTAATTATGCAACCCTAGTTGTTTTTCTCCTTTAGTGCTCTTGGATGATGACCTTTGAGATGAAAATAGGGTTGTAATATGTTTAAAAGATATATATTTCATAGGGTAAAGTTTATTGACGTGTAAGGAGTATTTAAAGACTTAATTACCTTTAAAATAACTCTAGGCAGAGTGTTTTTGACACCTGGAATTTACTTAGGCGGTGCCCAAGTGATCACCTATACTTGGGTTGGCCCATCGGGCTATGATGGTTTTACCCACTAGGGTAGATACTAAGAAGGGCTCTGCTAGGACTTCAGGACTGATTTCGAAATTGCTTGCTATGTATGGAGTAACAAAAGACAAAGATGCACCTGGGTCTAGTAAAGCATAAACATGAAATGGAAAATCTGTAATGTACCAGTAACGACATCAGGAGAATTTTCTTGATCCTATTGGGACTGAAGAACATAGAGTCTGTTTGGGCGTTGCACACTGATAGCACTAGAAATGGTACCCTATTGATTTGGGCGACTGGACTAAGCTATCGAATAATTTTTCTGACCCTAAAGACTTGACTACAGACACTACCTAATCCTATGGCCTGGCTTGCCACAACAAAAAAAGATATCACTACCGGCTCTACAAATGCCCTTGTGGTTCTTACCACAAGTCTGACAAAGGGGATTCGTTCGGGCACTTCTAACACTATCCTATGATTTAGAGCCTGGCGCTTTATTTTTATTGCCGTCCCTAAACTTCAGCACTGGAGCGCTGGCAGAGGAAGAAGCTGGAACGGCTGACTTGGAGCAAAACTGTGAACAATTTCCTCTATCTGACTTGGGGTGAGCAAAGTTGAAATTACCTGACCTTGCTCTCTTGTTCTGCCTCTCCCTAGTCTTAAACTTCTGCTCTTCTACTTGCTGGGCATGGGTCATGAGTCTTTCTAAGGACATATCACCGATCAACATCGAAGACCTACACTCATTTACCACACTATCGTTCACCCCTGGCATGAACTTGCTTATCTTAGCTCTATTGTCTGCAACCACATGAGGAGCATACCTGGCTAGCTGAGTGAATCTGAAAGAATACTTCTTAACCATCATATTCCCCTACCTGAGGTTGATAAACTCAAGAACTTTGGCTTCCCTCAGCTCTTGGGGAAAGAATCTATTTAAGAAAGCCATGACAAGTTCCTCACACTCGATAGGGTTTGTATCGTCTAACCTTTTAGACTTCCACTATTTGTACCAATCATGAGAAACATCCTATAACTAGTAGGCAGCTAACTCAGCACTCTCAATAGAAGTATCACCCATGATGTCAACGACCTTCTAGACTTGGTCAATGAACTCATGAGGGTCCTCATTAGACTTAGACTTATGGAAAGATAGAGGGTTCATTCGGGTGAAGTCCCAAACCCTTGCTACTTTGGGAGTGGCTATTGGATTTGCTGAAATGATTAGTGTCTGTTCATTTTGTGCATCCATGGACTGAGCAAGTATGGTAAATGCGACTCTAAAATCCACATGGGAAACATGTTCACCCAAAGGATCTTCGGGTGAGGAGCTGGCTGGTTTCTTCTCTTTCAAGCCATGGTTTAGAATAAGAGAAGAATAGATTAGACTGAGAGTTTAACTTATGATTATGCTCACTAGCATGACATTAATAATGAAGAAAGGGGACTGTTCCTAAAATATCTTATAGCCTCTCGTACATAAATGTGGCGTGCAAAACACCCATGTACAAGACTCTACTAGATATGGCTTTCAGACTTCCTAGAACTCTATTGAACCTTAGGCTTTGATACCAAGTTTTTAACACCCTAATTTGCTGAATCAAAATGGTACACGGTGCTCATGACCCTGAGAGACCACAAGCTAACCCATGACTGATATCTGTACTTGTATACTGCAAATCATAAAATAATAATGCGGAATACATGGAACTGTAAGGCCACAAGGTTCAACTTAATACAATCATGTGGGCTAAAATACCCAAAACAACTAAATCTAGACATAAATCAAACAGAAATTTGAAAGACTCTAAATTATCTTAATAAGGAGTTGAAGGAACATATCTCCAACTAACTCCATAAAACTAAAATGAAGAATAAATAAATAAATCAAATCATATTGTCCTCAAATCAATGAGGACTCACCATGTCTCTGTGATTGGAATGCTACCGCTACTGCTGGGCTGGAGCTTGTGTCTCAAAACCTATGGTGTAACATGTAAAGAAAGCACCATAGCGCGATGTATTAGTACAACTAGAGTACTGAGTAACGAGGAAGGTAGGCTAAACATAAAGGGTTTCATGCATGAACAACACTAATTGACTAATATGAATTTGGGAGTACAAACACACATATATAGAAACTAGGACCGTGAATACATGATAGCATGACCTGTAAGCTAAAACATGGTTTACTGATAACTATCATGACTGATACTAAAACTGCAAACATGGACGGCTGTATCTAACAGTCTGGTATATACTGAAATCTAAAGAACGCCTCGAGTGCTTTCACTGAGATTGATACTGAAATTGATAACATGGATGACTGTATCTGACAGTCCTGTATATACTGATATCTGAAGAATGCCCTGAGTTCTTTTACTGAGACTCTTACTAAAACTGTGGGAAATAGTGTTTAACCGACATACCCCATGTATGCCGTTATGGCTAAGCTAGGGTCCAATCTCTGCCCCGACTCTAGGGGTGTCAATATCGCGCCACTAGTAAGGACAGCTTTGAGACCCTATACTGGCATGTACTCAAATGAGAATGGTGGGAACCTAAAATTGATGGGTTAAGCCACCTCATCAACTCTAAGCTGATGTGTTAAGTTGTCTCAACCTACGCTGGCTACGTAGTTCTGGAACACAAGGATTGCGACTAAGAATCACACCCTGAACTGGCGGGTGAGTTCCCATCTTTGGATTTACTCGCTGCTAACCTCTACTCCTATTTAGAGGGACTGGACATGAATAATTGACTGTGCATGACTTGATCTTACTGAATTCTATTGACTGGCGGAATGTTATTGATATTTGACAACTGACTAAGATCTTGAGGTTTTCCTGAGTCACATGACTTATTGAAGTCTATGGAATCATACCTTGAGTTCAGATATTGTGAAACATGACATGGATATAGGCACACAACTATAGTTTTTGGGTACAAGTACCCCCAGGACTGATGGAACGATACTGACACACATGACTGACTTGATCATAAGAGTAGAATCCATAATATATAATATCATAAGTAGGGATCTCATACGATGCATGGTTATCAACAATGTATTGCATAGAAAGTATTTCATATCACATGGAAGTACTTGCACAATCTTAATGTCATGTTCATTGCATAATCATATTGGCAACATATACTAATAGCATGGAATGTTATGTGGATTTGATGGTTATCATGCATCTTGTTCATAAGTAGGATTTGTAAGTAAGCATAACATAATCTCATAAGAACAGTTCATGAGTATTCGAACAACATTTACTAGGCACATTAAAAACATAGAAGTCATTGGAACGTAAGGGCATATCATGAATCCTTCACTTAGTCACAATTTAGCTATATTGCATGATTTATAGTTCCTTATCTTAAGAATAGGTGAATTCATCAAATTATACATCATGAACAACCAAATTTACATGTTTCCAACTCATATGATATCATGAATTCACAAAAACATATAAAGATTCCATCTTGGGAATCACCTAATATCAACAACATGATCATCAATACCCAATGATATAGAAATCATACTTTATAAAGAAAAAGAGGAAAACAAACAAGCATCAACATGGGTATGATAATATGACCACAATCAACCAAGATTTTGTATTTTAAAGATTGATTCCTGAACTCTATAAATGAATTGAATCCATAGATAAACACTACACATACCATAGAAGGAAGATTTTTGATGATTGACAAAGGAATTTCCTTAAAATCGAATCTTCAAGCTTAATTATTAAACCCTAGTTGTTTTTCTCCTTTATTTCTCTTGGATGATAAGATTTGAGATGAAAATAGGGTTGTAATATGTTTAGAAGATATATATTTCATAGGGTTAAGTTTAGGGACGTGCAAGGAGTATTTAAAGACTTAATTACCTTTAAAATAACTCAAGATGTAGTGTTTTTGACACCTGGAATTTATGTAGGCGGTTCCCAAGTGATCACCTATGCTTGGGTTGGCCGGCGCCTAAACAATCTCCTATGCTTGGGTTGGGCGGCGCTTAACTAATCGCCTATGATTACTGTCTCTCACGAAAATGGGCAAAACTTTTCACTCAGGTATTAGATTAAGGCAAAATTGGTATCGTTGGAAAGATAATTCAATTTTCTACAATTTGGTAGGTATAAATCATCCAAAATACCATATTAACTTCAAGTTATACTCGTTCAAATATTACCCTTGCAAAATTTAACGCTAAAACTTGATGGATTCAAAAACTCTTAGCTTGTATTACCTTAAGTGACTCATATGAACATGTTTAATGCATCATAAGATATCCTATCACTAGGATATTCATGGTAAGTCATGTAGTCAAGTATGAATCATAGGATAGGAGATTTAATACGTAGGAATACTTATTCACTTCCTAGCTTAGAAACATGTGGGGTAATACATTAATGAAGATATGGTAATTAAGTAAGGTAATGATGTATTCTTTGAACACATTTATCCGTATTAAACTAGACATGAACAGTCTAGTGAGGGGTCTAAATGAACTCGAGATGAACCAAGTGAGGTTTTACATAATGATAAGAAACCAATACATAGTACACTTCAAAGAACGTCAATTTCATTTGGATGAAATTTTGTAAAGAAGTGATGTTGTCTTCAGACTCATCCTTTTGGAAAGACGTAGTCAATAGTGAGATTGAGTCATTCTCAAGAAACCATACGTGGGAGTTGGTTGATCTTCCTCCGGGAAATAAACTTTTAGGTTTTGAATGGATTTTCAAAAGGAAAATGAAAGTGTATGGTACTATTAACAAATACAAGGCGAGACTTGTAGTAAAATGCTTCAAACTGAGTGAAGGCATTGATTACTTTGATATATACTCGCCAGTAACAAGGATAACATCAATTTGGATGTTAATTTCCTTAGCAATCGTATATGGCCTTTAAATCTACCAAATAAATGTGAAAACTGTATTCTTAAATGGAGAATTGGAGGAAGAAATTTACATGGAACAACCCAAAGGTTTAGTGGTTCGTGGTAAAGAAAAAAGGTGTGCAAACTGGATAAGTTGCTCTATGGACTAAACCAAGAACCTAAACAGTGGAATACGAATTTTGACCAAACCATGTCGGAAAATGGGTTCAAGATAAATGAATATGATAAATGTGTTTAAATTAAATACACTCCAAATAACAAGGTCATTATTTGTTTGTATGTAGATTATTTGTTAATCATCAGTAGAGATATTTCTTACATAAATGCTACAAAATGAATTCTTGATAGCAAGTTTGATATAAAAGTCCTTGGAGTTGTGGATGTGATCTTAGGAATAAGAATCCATAGAACTTCAAAGGTTTTGCATTGTCACAATCTCACTACATCAAAAAGGTACTTGACAAATTCAAGAATTTGGAATTTGGTATTGCCAAGACTCCATTGGACGTGGGATTCACACTTCAAAAGAATGAATGTAAAAGTGACTCACAGTTTGAATATGCAAGAATCTTGGGATTTTTAATTTATATCATGAATTGTACACAACCAAACATAGCATGTGCTATTAGTAAATTGAGCCGGTACATAAGTAATCCCAATAAATTTCATTAGATGGCAATGAAAATAGTTTTGGAGTATCTTAAATACACTCAAGATTATGCTTTGTATTATAGTAAATATCCAATGGTATTTGAAGGATATAGTGATGTAAATTAGATCACCAACTTGAATGAAGTAAAATCTATGAGTGGATAAATATTTACTATAGGTAGAGGAGCAGTCTCTTGACAATCATCCAAATAAACATGTATTGCTTTCTCTAAAATGGAATCAGAATTTATCACGTTAGATAAAGCCGGTGAAGCAGCAGAATGGCGCAGGAACTTCTTGGAAGATATTCATTATTGGCCCAGACCATTGGCACCAGTATGTATACATTGTGTTAGTCAAGTGGAAATAGGTAAGGCAGGGAGCATGATGTACAATGATAAATCTCATCACATAAGACTGATACATAATGCCGTTAAAGAACCTCTATCTAGTGGAATTACCATTTTTAACTATGCAAAGTCAAAGGATAATATGTCGAATCCACTAACAAAAGACCTATCTAGAGAGGGAGTTGAGAGAACATCCGAGGGAATGGGTTTACGGCCTAGAACAAGTCAGCATGGCGGTAACTCTACCTAATAGACTTGAGATCCCAAAAGCTAGGTTCAAGGAGATCAAAAAAAGTTGTGTCTGAAAAGTTCAACATTGTTAATATACCCAACCCATTCTCATAATGTAAAGAATGTTTAGTAAACAAGGATAAGACTTATGGTGTGAAGTCTTTTAATGATTATCTAAATTTTGCAGATTTGACCAAATAGTTTAATTTATAGAATTGAACATTTAGAAATCACCTATGTTAGGGTGAAGTGGAATCCACTTGAAGGAGAATGCTAGTAAAGTCCTATTCTTAAAGCTCTCATAAAACTGGGACATATTTATGGCTGAAATGAGAAAACCGTGAGAACCATAAATAGTAAAAGATTGGTTGTGTGACATGAATTTTCTAGGTATATACTAAACCTCGACTGTTCAATGATATCAAATCTACTGATTGACCGAGTGCATCCGATGCATGTTCTCTATGGAAAGTTCAATGGGAAACCCACTTATTTAGATGCAATCAGTTTTTGCTTGATAATCACATACTTATCTGTAAAGTTTTACAAACCATAGCGATTCCCAATTTAGGTAGGGGATTGTTTGGTTCAATTGGTTTGAATGGAAAATTGAGGGACACAACCCTTCAAGGAAAAGACACTATTTTGGAAAAGAGGTGACTGTTTGGTCAGTTTTGACTTTTCAGAAAAGACATGTTGTTTTAGAATAGACAAACATGAATATTCCAAAGTGATACACCTTTTTGATGAACCATTGCCTCCTTTCCAAAGAGGCACTTCACAGCTATATAAACCTACATTTTTTCACAAGTTTAGTACAATAATTTCTGTGTAGAAAAAATATTTCTCTTACTTCTAAAAAATTTGTGTGATCATCTCCCATTGAGTGAGTTCAAAGAAAATTAGAAAATTTGAGGTACCAGTACAGTCTGGTTGTGAAGCCATATTTTCTTGGGAGGAAAATTTTGCAACCTCGGGTACTTGAGGGGAATTATTTTCTAAAGGACACTTCGTGAATTGAAAGGACTTGGCTTATTCTGTTTCATCTTATTTCTTAAAAAAAGAAAAATAACACAGTTCTTTCATAGTTCATATTGAACTTGTGTTGAAGGTGTTCAAAACTTCAAAACTGTTCTTGAAAAAGTCTTGAAACTGTGTTGAAGTTTAGTGTATAAACATACAAATTATGTACACGAAACAACATGATATGGGTTCAAAGGTAATTGGGGTTTACAACCCCTAATTCTTAGTTAAAATATGGAATAAATGAAAACCCCATAACAAATAGTTATTTAAGAGGACAAATAAACAACACCCATGCACTAATTAACATATATTCAAGCATAACCCTAAGAAAAAGAATTATCTACTCATAGAGAGAGAAAGTGAAGATATACCTAAACTCCCATGAAATTGATCCATACGAAGTAAAGATAATGGAATATCCAAGCTTTAGTTTCAATAAATCTTTAACTAAAACAACTAATTCTTTATTTGAGATTCGCACCAATGTTTCTTAGCTCCATATAATAGTAAAATAATATTCAAATGATCAAAGATAATGAAAATTAGCTAAATCCCCTATTTAAGCCTGAATTCCACATTTTTAAAATTTTAAAAAATTGCCACTTTGTTCTTGATCTTCTTGTGCAAATCCAAAGTAGATGGAGAGTAGATCCAAAGAAGATGAGCTCTTTTCTTTCACATTTGTTCCTCTTGTTGACTTGAAAGGTTTTCTTATCTTCCATTTTCAACCTTTTCCTGCACAATTGAGCATTAAATATGAGATTAACATCAATTCAATGGAAAAGTATGATAATTTAAGCATAAAAGGTGCTGTCAAGTCATCAAATTGATGACTTATTAAATGCAAAGGAGGATATCTTGCACCCGCAAAACAAATAGTAGAAAACTCAAAATGAACTTAAGATTTTTTGGGATCCCATAAGAACAAATCAGTAATGCTTCTAGGCTAATGATGATGCTTCAGACTAAATAGGACCATCATATTTTTAAAAAGAGATAATTTACAATGAATTATCCACAGGGCCCTTTTTAGGTTATTAAATTAGTTTCTTATTAAGAGTTCAAACCAAGAACTAAAGGCTCAAAGCCTAAACTAACTATAATACTAACTCAAAATTGACATTTAAGATCTAGTACAGATGTCAAAATCAACATCTGAAGCTTAGATCAAAAATTTTTGACCAAAGTAAAACTAATCACTTTAAGGTTATTCAAAACGACAAACTTATATAAATCACACTTGAATGCATCGCTGTCCATGAAAACCATTCTCGCCACTCATAATAATATAAACAATTTGTGAGGAATAGCAAAATGATCATAACACAAAAAAATTTTAAAAATCATAATAAGGGCTATTATAGTATTCACCACTAAGATGAATGTTCATCCTCAAATGTACAAGTAAGGAAATGCCTAAATAGATAAGGATAGAATCACCTAAAAAACCTCAAGCAAGCACTCTCAAGTGAAGTCAAAGTTGTAGAACTACTGATCATACTATAGAATCAAAAATCAATCACACAATAACTCATAAGGTCACAACACTTGCTTCTAAGGCCAAACTTCTTAATGAAATTGAATTCATTAATTTTCAAACTTTCATTTTATCCAAAAATTGAGTAAAACACAGGAGAAGTTTTGAGCATACTCGTGTAACCTAATTCTTACAAGAACACCATAAAACTCTAACTGCATCATCAAACCAAAAACCATTCTTAGACACACAAAATCCCAAGGGACCCATGAAATACCATATCTAGTTGCCAAGTTATTGAATCAACCGACTCAAGTAGTAGACAATGTTACATCCTTAAACTAAAGCAAAAGGGCTTGAAATTGATATCCATGTCATACTAAACTCAAAATCCACACTTAGCATATATAAGTAATTGTACTATAGTTGTATCCTTAATCCAAATCCTTTTGATTCAACAATGAATCAATATAAATACATATTTACCATA
The DNA here is from genome assembly GCF_002878395.1 of Capsicum annuum. Taxonomy (NCBI): domain Eukaryota; kingdom Viridiplantae; phylum Streptophyta; class Magnoliopsida; order Solanales; family Solanaceae; genus Capsicum; species Capsicum annuum. Next base: position 160,880,145 of record NC_061119.1, read on the forward strand.
TATACAAACAAAAGAATGGCATCAAATTCTCATATAACTCATTACAATAACCTATGCAGTCCTCATTACTCAAGTGACATCGAATAACCTAAAGTCTTCAATAATTTATTTGAATAAAGAAATTCTCTAATCATATACCCATAAGAAATATGTCACTCAGGTATGATCAATGTATTGATGAAGTGCAACAATAACTAATTGAAACACCCTGTGTTTTAGACCTTGGGAATTTCCTAAGCTTTAAGATCAATGGTTTTGTAACAACTCATATTACGAGTCATATAACATGGGTATGGATCAGGTGACCCATATCATAAGGTATCCAGTGATTGGTGGTTGGGTTTCTATTGTGGGTACAACTTGGTGGGTATGGGTCATATGGTTTGATGGCGGGCCGTTAGGATTATCCTTCACTTAATCTAAAACTTAGTGACTTGAATTGGCTATGAGTATAAGTGTCTCACTAAGATTCATGAGGATAAGGTATGAGTGGTATAGTCTAATCGTATGTTGCCCAATGTATAACCCCTTTATATTCTGTCTTGGGTATGACTGGACCATACGGTTCATGTGGTCTTCTCATGAGTTGGACAATAGAGTCATATGATAGACAGTGTGTGTGTGTCCAACCTTTTATTCTTGTTATGAATGGATGGTACCAGTCGTATGTTATGGTGATAAATTAGATGGTCAACTCATACCTACCTGTAGTAATTTATAGTTTTAAGTTGGGGGTAATCTTAGCTTTTCTCCTTTTAACTTTTTTTAACCCCATGACATCAATCATCTTGTGGGACTTAGTTAACCTATTATTCTATATCAAACACTCTTAAAAATATCTTAAAATATCTCTTAGGCTCTTGTTCAAGAAAAAGTCTAGCATTTCTTCACGATAATCAATTAAGGCTCTAAAGGGTAGTTTCTCTTCGTCTATTGGCGTCTAAGACATGTTACTCTTCCCTCATTGTTAGTTCAATTAAAAGCACGTTTTAATGAATGGTTTTCATGGTATTGTTTTGGTTTTGAAATAGATGTTGGGGGTTTTTATTGTTTTTGATTTGATAATGTTTTCCTATGTTTTCTTATGTTTTTTCATGTTATAACTATGGTTTTAACATGTGGTTGAATAGGAATGGTCAATGATGTTTGGTTTGGCTTTTGGAAATTATATGCCCTCAATATTTTTGTTAAAATTCTAAAAAGAATGTTTTGGTCACATAGTTTTACTATTATTGAAACCATTGTCTTGTATAAGAAGTTACTGGAACCTATATTTGTGGCCATGCTTTTGGATTAATTGGAAACTTTAGAATCAAATTAGCTTAATGATTTTGTATAGCATAAATGGATAAACTTGCAACCTCTAATTTTGGTATGACGATACCAATGGTTAATGCCTAACTAAAATGACTCAATAGTAAATGGCTGGTTATGTATGAATGGTTTTCATATAGGCCTAGAGAGGGATATGTTATTAAATACATGGAATTTTGAGGTCTTGATGGGAAAAGAACTTGAAACTCATGTTTACCAACGTGAGGTTTCGTCTTGATTACCATGGGCATGATGTCATACTTATATTTTGGGAGATCTACTAGTAATCTCAGATTTTTTCCAACTCATACGGCTAACACGCATTAGGGCCCTTTTAGTAGGGGGAGCTGAACCTACATAGCCCATGGATGGACTTAGGACGGTAGAGCTACACATCCCAAGTAAAGGTTTTAAATGCATGCTAAACCCGATTCCCCATCCTAGCATGATATATATATATGTATGTATATTTGTGACTGCATATGGTTATTTTCTATGGTTATGAATTACTGGCATTATCTTATATTATCCCCCAAGACATGCTATCATTCACTCTGCTAACCATCTTTGAGCGTTGTATCCCCAAGCGATGCATGAACCAGCCATACGACCATTCCTCCTGCTCAGTGATTTAGATTCAGGGACATCTTTTAGTCAAACTAAAGTAGTGAGCTTTCATACTCCATAAAGCTCCATTTCATGCTATGGACTTTTTTTATTTTTATTATTTCGTTGGTTTTATTTTTGCTATGGTTGGGGGCATGTACTGATCGGATATAATTGATTTTAGTTAAAGGCTTTGTCAGACTACTATAGGCATGGGAGGTATCGGTATTTATGTCTCCCTTGGTATTGGTATTGACAATGGGGTTGGCACTGGTTGGATAATTGGTTGAGGTTGTTAGATTTTGATTGTAGACTGTAATTAATGTCCTTAAACTATTAATGTTTTATCTTGCTATATGTTCGAAGTTCATCTAACTTAGGGTACAGGGTAGTTGTGGTTGGGTATAAGGGATGATCTCCGGTTTTGGTTGGACTTGAGATGCCCGATATGACTAGGCCTTAGTTTGGGTTGTGTCACTATATCTCACTAATAGATGACAAAATTGCAAATCAAATCTAGGGGAAAATCACCGCTAGACTCTGCATATATCAACATTCATTATATACGCATTCTGTATCATTCTTTAACTCTCTAACCATTTAGCATTCCTTAACATAAGGACCATAGAATGACATCAAATATTCTAATCTAAACTCACAAGCAAAATATTCCATAAGCCACTTCGCCACTAAAGTAATAAATTTTATAAGCAAGTTTCCTTTCCATTCAAAACTCCTTCCAAATCAAAAGCTAGAATCTATACAAGATGAATTCCTTCAAGTCCAATAGAGGATTATTTCAACACATATAAGTTTTTCTACACAATCAAATCTAATCATTACAAAAATAACAATTCACAAGGCCTACACACATAAAAATCATACCTTATCCAATTAGAACCCTTTACTTGTTATCCTTTAAAATTAATTACGCCATAAGTCTAATCTATTCTATAACCTGAATATAGCAAAACATACAATTAATCCACATCTATTTAAGAAAATACCCTTCAAAAAGATCATACCTAAATATGCCAAAATCCATAACTCTCAGAAAAATTAATTTAATCTAATGATATACTCTAAATAAGTCACAATAGGATCGGTACACCCGATCCCTCACTAAGGAATCATCTATAATGTAGTAATATGAACAGACCCAGCAAAAACCCATGAATCAAGTCAAGACATCAATGTCTAATAAGTAAACATATAGGAGAATATAAACACATATTCAAACACTACCAAGACAAATCAAAGATGTACCAATACCATTCATATAACTATTGTATCAGAATCTCCTATATCTTATTTATAATACCTCGTGTCTAAAATATATTGTGAAATATACAACTCATTTCCTTGAGTCATATATAAAACATATAAGTCATTTATAGAAAGCCATACCAATGGTAGTATGGAGTAGTTGAAATTTGTTGTCGATACAAGTTAACCTAGAAATTATCAAAGTTTGGTATGAGTTATATGAAGTGAGGTCTTGGGTTCAACAGTATAGGTTCCCTAAGTTTTTGTCCAGGAGATGAGTGATTGTTTCAGGTCATATAACAAGTAACGAGTAATAAGTTACCACTTGTATATTTAGCAATGTGTGCTATATTTACCACTTCAAGGCTTATGAGTTACTAGTCTAACTCGTACCCTCATCAAATGAGTCGTATTGTTGACTATTGACGACTGGGGATTAATTTTTATAAAATTCAGTTAAAAGGTTTTTTGGCTTTTCCCCTCTCATAACTCCCAACCAATGACCTATAACCCCTAAGAGGCATAATTTTTCCTCTATCCTTCAGTCAATTAACAACATCTTTTCTCCTTTCATCTTTAAGAACAACAAGGTTAGAATTTTCTCACCAAGTCATCTCTCAAGTCTCAAGGTTCAAGTCTTTTTCACAAGTTAAGTAATTCTAGGTATGGGGATTTTTTTAACAAGGTTAATCTTCCAGCATTGTGCCCAAAATTTTTAATTTTAAGATTGAATTTAGTTATTTTATATTAGGGTTCATCCCTTAAATTCTCATATATTGAAACATACCATTATTTTGTGATCCTAAGGCTAAAGATGCATAAAAGTTACATCTATTCATGTTTTGAACTTTAAGATTGCTATTGAGCTTTGAATTTTATTACATTGATTTGTGATTCTAATGAACAATTTCTATATGGGTATTGAGCCTGATATTTTACAATAAGTGTTAGTAAAAAAAGTAAGAGTTTCAAGATTTAAGAAGAAGCATTAAGTTTACAAGAAAGTTTATGCTTTTGAAGTTTCATTCATATGCAATATAGTATGATTCAAGAAAGCTTGATCTTTTTATCTAAAGATAAGTCCTGAAATCCACAAATTGTTTATCTTGTGTATGATTTAAAGTATAAGCAAAGAATACTTGGCTTTCAGTCTATAAAACTTTATGCCATTTATGTTGGATTTCATAAGTATGAGCATATATGTATTTTAGGAGTAGTATTTAGCATCGAGAAGGGAATGCGGATGTGCATATCCTCAATTCTTGGAAACTACGAACCACCATAGTTTAATCTTCCCAATATGGAAGAATTATAGTGATCACTTAAGGTTTTAGTCTGATGGCAATGGTAGAAAAATTGTCCCTAATATGGGTAAGATTTTGGACTCCATACTAGCTCACATAGTTTATGTTGGATAGAATAATCACCCATAAGAAAGAATAAAAATAAAGATATTTGAAACTAAGTGTTTGTCTCACTAAGAATATTAATATGCTTCATTATCCATGTTATAAGATCTTGCAGTCTTTATTTTTACTCAAGTCTAAGCTGAGTCACTTATGTTTAGCATGCATTAATTAAAGGTTTACATATATATATATATATATATATATATACAGCTCTTGTTTTATTTATGAATTCACCCCCACATACTCAGTACATTCTAGAAGTACTACCAATATATACGTCTATGAGATACATTGCCTTATCATGTAGGTTCTAGTGCTTGTTTCCAGCACATGATTGACTGAGAAAATCATTACAAGCATCTTGACTTTTAGTGAGTCCTTATATTCCGAGGACCCAGCTTATCAGACTCTTGTTCATTGAAGAAATTACTTTTATTAATTGATTTTCGTTTATGTTCAGGTCATCTGGAGTCTATCCTAGTGGCTCTCTAGTTAATAGTAGAAGTATATCAGACTATGTATGTTTTAAGTTCAAAGAAATAGTTTAAGAATTCCAAAGTTAAAGATTTATATTAAGCTATGGATTTATTTCTCTTCAATCCATATTCATCTAGTAGTTCATCATCCATGCGAGTTGTAAGTTGAATTGATATTATTGGTTAGCTTAAGGTTATTCATAGTTGTGAGAACCGTGTAATGTCCATGGGGTACTTCCGAGGCATTACAAACTTTGTATCAGAGCTTAAAGTTTAAAGATTCTTAGAGAGTTAGACAAGTTACATTACATAGAGTCTTTATCATGAAAGTGAAGCACCCCATATTTATGAGAAAGAGGCTACAGAACAAGTTAGGAATCATTATTTGTTCCATGATCTATTGTGCTTATTGTTGTCTCTATCTTCCTTAACTCGTACTTTTACGTAAAAAATATATCCGCTCACTGAGTTGATGCATGAAGAAATTGTGATCAACCACGCCTACATGTTGACCCTGTGAATGAGAATATGTTTCATGTTGCATTTTGGGATGCCTTTCACTTATTGGCCCAACCTGTGAATGCTAATGTTCAGTAAAACCAACAGGCAACAGTCCCACTTCTGCAAAATAGTAACTTAGCTGTAGCCTAGTTTCAGGACTTAGCTGCAGCCTAGTTTCAGGACTTTATTAGTATGAATCAACTTGAGTTCCATGGGTTAAGGGTGGATCAGTATCCTTAACTCTTTATTGATAAGGTGAGAAATATTACTCAAATTATGCATATTACTAAGAAGGAGAGTGTAGATATGGCATCCTATTGGCTGAAATATGTTTCTTATGATTGGGTCACTATATGGAAGAATGCTAGGGGTGAGAATGCAGATTCTATGAGTTGGAAGTTGTTTCAAAGTTATTTTTTGGATAGATTCTTTCCTTGTGAAATGAGGGAGGATAAATTAAAAGAGCTCATGATCCTGAGGAAGGTCTCTATGAAAGTTAAAGAGTATTTCTTTAAGTTCACCCATTTTGCTAATATATGTCCTAAAGTTGTTATCAGACACTAGAGCTCGTATGAGTAAGTTTGATACTATAGTGTCTTCTTTGGTGGTCAAGAACTGTAGGACTACCATACTGATTGGGGATATGGATATTGATCGATAAATGACTCATGATCAATGGATTAAGGTAGAAAAGTTGAAGGAAAGGGAGAAGAGAAACAAGAGAGTTAAGATTGGACAGTTTGAGTGTAGTTAGCAAAGGTATAAAGAGGGAATCCATTCACAGTTTCAGGGTCATTCATCTATGCCTGCACTATCTTTATCTAGTGCTCCTACATCCATAACCATGTAGAGGCAGTGGGGCAGGGCTCCAAATTCTAGGTCTTAAAATAGTGTAGTCATAAGAACTTATTACCTGACATGCACAAAGTATGGCAGGACCAATCTTGGTGAGTATTTGATGGGAAAAATAGGTTTCTTCAGGTGTGGAAAGTTATCCACAAGATCAAGAAATTTCCATATGCCAATGAAGGAAATAAGGATGCACATCCTCAGACTCAGGATACAAATCTAATTGCTCCGCCAGGTCGCCCAGTTCCTCCATATGGTGCATCATTCATTACTAGTAGTGGTCAGTGCCAGAATTAGTTTTATGCTTTACCATCCTATCAGGAGCAGGAGATTTCTCCAGATGTTGTTACTGGTAATCTCAATGTTTTTCACCATAATGTATAATTAGTTTTATGTTTTAGTATCCCGTCAGGAGATGGAGAGTTCTCCAAATATTGTCACTAGTAAGCTTCATACCTTTCACCTTAATGTATATATGTTGTTAGACTCACGATCAAATCTCTCTTATATAACTATATTAGTTATTTTAAACTCCACAGGTTGTAAATTTTAGGTTCTGAAAATATCTCTAAGACCTTTTTAGTATCCATCTTAATGGGTGAGTCAGTTGTTGCTAGGTGAATCTAGAGAAAGTTTCCTATCACTATCTTCCATAAGACTATACTGGCAGAACTAATATAATTGGAGATAGTGGACTTTGATGTTATTCTGGGAAAGGATTGGATCTATTCATGCTATTTATCAATAGATTGTTACACCCGTATGATGAAATTTTAGTTTCATAATTAGGAAGTTTTCGTGTAGGAGGGTATCTAAGTATCTACCAAAGGTCATTGTATCTCTTATATTAAGGCTAGAATATATAAAAAGAGTGTACCTATCATTTAGTTTGAATCAAAGACACTAAGTCTAAAGCCCCGATAGTTCAATTAGTCCATATGGTCCGTTAGTTTTCTAAGGCTTTCCTCAAAGATTTGCTAGGGGTATATCCAGATAGAGAAATAGAATTCGGTATTGATCTTCTTTTTGATAATAAGCCTTTATTTATCCCTATATATCATATGGATCTTGATGAACTTAAAGAGTTAAAGTATCAGCTTAAGGACCTTTTAGATAAAGGTTTATTCATACCCAGTGTATCTTCGTGTTGTGCTCCAGTCCTTTTCGTGTGCAATAAAGATGGCATTCTCAAAATATGTATAATTATAGATAGCTAAACAAGGTTACAAACAAGAACAAGTATCCTATTCCTAGAATCGACAATTTATTTTATCATCTTTGGGGTTCCTGGCGATGATAGTCGGGGAGAGAGACATTTTGAAAATAGATTTTCAAATAAGGTACGACATTTTTAAGTTTATGGGTATGTTATTTGGACTGACAAATACTTCTGCATAATTGATGGATTTGATGAACAGGGTCTTAAACCAGTACTTAGACATGTTTGTCATTATCTGTATAGATGACATACTGGTGTATTCAAAGAACAAAGAGGAAAATACAAACCATTTGAGAGTAGTATTGTAGACCCTCAAGGAGTGTTAATTATATGTGAAGTTTGGTAAATGTGAATTTTTGTTGAAATCTATTGCCTTCTTGGGGCATGTCATTTAAGGGGCTGGAATTCATGTAGATTCTTAGAAGACTAATGTAGTAAAGCACTAGCCTAGACCCATCACTCTATCTGATATCAGGAGCTTTTTAGGTTAGGCTTGGTACTACTGAAGATTTGTTGAAGGGTCTCCTCTATAGACAAACCATTGACTAATTTGAACTAAAAGAAAGTGAAGTTTATATGGTCGGATAAGTGTGAAAATAGTTTTCAAGAGTTGAAGGATAGACTAACTTCGGCAAAAGTGTTAGTTATACCAAAAGGGTTAAATGAATTGATGGTGTATTATGATGCATCTAGAGTTGGGTTAGGTTATGTGTTAATGAAAAATGGGAGAATGGTAGCTTATTCCACTAGGCAACTTAAGTATCATGAAAATGATTTCCCAACACATAACTTGGAGTAAGCTGATGTAGTATTTGCCTTGAAAGATTGGTGACACTAGCTCTATGATATGTATGTTGATGTTTTCACTAACCACAAGTCTTAAATACATATTTTCTCAATAGGAGCAAAATCTTCATCAGAGTAGGTGGTTGAAGTTATTTAAAGATTATGACTAAGTGTTCTAAATCTTCTAGGTAAGTCCAACGTGGCGGTTGATGCACTGAGTAGGTTGTCCATTGGTAATGTGACTTATGTGAAAGAAGAAGAACAAGAATCGGCCAAAGAGTTGCATAGGTTAACCATTTTGGGAGTGTGGTTGTTCGGCACTGATGATGAGGGAATAGTTGTTCAGAATGGTTCATAATCATCTTTTATAGTGGAAGTGAAGGAGAAACAGCAAAATGATCCCATATTTTGCCAAATATTAGAAGTAGTTCAGCAACAGAAAGTTGAGGTTTTCTCCTAAGGAGGAGATAGTGTACTTTACAAATGAGGTAGGCTTTGTGTTCTAAATTTTGATGTGTTGAGGTAAAGGATACAAGATAAGGCTAATGGTTTCAGGTATTCCATTCGTCTAGGTGCTACTAAGATGTATTGTGACTTAAGGGATATTTATTGGAGGAGTGATATTAAGAGAGACATAGCAGAGTTTTTTGCCAAAGAGTCCTAACGGCCAACAAGTTAATGTTGAACACCAGAGACCAGGTGATATGCTACAGAATATTAGCATCCCCACCTGGAAGTGGTAAATAGTGAATATGGATTTCATCACAGGGTTGCCTCGTATAAGACATCAGCATGATTCAATTTTGGTCATAGTAGATCAAATGACTAAATCTGCCCATTTCCTACTTGTCAAGACTTCAAATAAAATAAAAGATTGTGTCAAAATGTATATTTTTGAGTTAGTAAGACTTTATGGGATACCTTTATCCATCATCTTAGACTGAGGAATACAGTTCACTCCACAGTTTTGGCAGTCTTTTTAGAAAGGCTAAACTTAGTACTATTTTTCATCTGTAGACAGATGGTCGGGCTAAATGCACAATTTAGATATTAGAAGACATATTGATGGCATGTGTTTTAGACTTTAAATGAAGTTGGTATGACCATATACCTTTGATCGAGTTTGTTTACAATAATAGTTATCACATTAGCATTCAGATGTCTCTATTTGAACCATTGTACGAGTGTAGGTTTATATCACTACTAGGATGGTTTTAGGTTGGTGAAGTGGTGTTGATTGGGACAGATTCTATTCTTGAAGTTATGGAAAAGGTTAACTTGCTTCGTGAAAGATTAAAGACTTCTCAAAGTCATCAAAAGTCATATATAGATGTAAGGAGGAGAGGGATCCAGTTTGAAGCAGGGGATTGGGTATTCTTGATAGTGTAACCCATGAAGGGAATAATGTGATTTAGAAAGAAAGGGAAGCTGAGTCCATAATTTTTGGTCTGTATAAAGTAGTGAAGCGTGTAGGAGAGGTTGCTTACAAATTGGATCTTCCATCAGAGTTAGTTTTGGTTCACCAGTCTTTCATTTTACAATGCTTAAGAAGTGAATTTGAGATCCGTCCATATTAGTTCCCCTAGAAAGTATTGTGTACAAATAACACTTGTTGAATGAGGAGATTTTGATAGAGATACTGTATAGGCAGGTCCAAAGGCTAAGGAATAAAGAAGTAGTGTCAATAATGGTTCTTTGGAGAAACCAATTGGTTAAACGAGCCACCTGGGAAGAAACAGCAAACTTGATGACCATATATCCTCATCTCTTTTCTTCCAACTCAGTTACTACCGAAGGTAAATAGTTATTTTCACCTAAAAATCTTTCTCTTTAATTTTTTTTAAGCATTATTAAGTCATATCTTATGTTATGAGTAATTAAATCCTTGTGATAGATATAAGCTTAATTATAATTTTGCGGTAGCAGTGTTGATTCATCTCAAAATCCTAGATTAATCATAATTGAGAATGAATGTTTCCAATGGGGAAATATTGTAATACCCCGTGTCTAAAAGCCACTGTGCAACATACGACTCATTCCCTTGAGTCGTACATACAACATACGTGTTTTATATAGTAAATCATACCTATGTAAGCATGGAGTAGTTGAAGTCTGATGTAGATATGAATTGACCTTAGAAATTGTCAAAGCATGGTACGAGTCGTATAAAGTAAGGTCGTGACTTCAACAGTATAGGTTCCCTAAGTTTCTGTCTAAGATATGAGTAGTTGTTTCAAATCATATACACAAGTAATGAGTCATAAGTTACCACTCATATGTTGACCAGTGTGTGCTATCTTTGCAACTTCCAAGCTTATGAGTTACTAGTCAAACTCATACCCTTATCATACGAGTCGTATGGTAGACTCGTGACAACTAGCGATCAATTTCTGTAAACTTCAGCTAAAGGGATTTTTGTTCTTTTTACCTTTTATAACTCCCAACCCACGACCTATAAGCCCAAAGAGGCATTATTTTTCCTATATCCTTCAGTCAATTAATATCTTCTCCCCTCCCATTGATGAGTGGTGAATTTACAAGTAATTTGCACTCAACATTAATGCATATTAACATGATTTGAATGTATAAATGAGACAAAATTATGATTAAAGGCAATAATTTCCACATTTTTTAGGAATACAGTTCATGAGATGAAAAGATGTGGATTTGAGCTAAAATGAATAAAAAGGAGAAAAGAAGTGCAAATAGAAGACCCAGAGCAGAAATAAGCCTCAGTTACCGTGATCGTGGTTTGAGGGCCACGATCGCAAGCAGTCAATATAGGTCAATATACCGCGATTGTGAGTTCTAAATAATAATACGCACCTATACCATCTAATGTGGTAGAGGATGGTCATTTGCAATATCCTAACTTACGTTGAGATCTAATCCATAAGGAGTGAAAAATAGAGTTTTAGGATGGTGGGTAGTTAATTCATACTAAGATAATACCCAAAGTATTCTAAAAATAAATGACATAATTGAAAATTGGGGGTTTTTTGTCATCTCCCACAAATTAAGGCAAAAGGAGTATATTTTAGTTGAGGTAAAAAGGTGAGTCACTTCTAGAGTATTAATGATTGATGCATTCCTACCCTATGAAGTCTTTCTCACCCTTGAAAATCGTATTTTTTGTTGAGAGGTGACGTGAAAATAGGTTTACCTAGATTTGAAGAGCTATTTGTAGTAGTACTCAAGTTGAAGCCATTATGATCATTAAGTCATCTAGTTTGGGCATAAATATGCATTGTCTCATGGTAAGCGGTAGTGTTACTTTAGGATAAGTAAAGCTTTAAGTTGGGGGCATTGGATTGAAGGAACTAATTTCAATTTTTTGTAGCCATACAGGTCATGAGATGGAAAAATATGGATTTGAGCTAAGAAGAATCAAAAGGAGAAAAGAAGTGCAGTTGGAAGACTTGGACCAAAAACAAGCCTCAATTACCAAGATAGTGGTTTGAGGGCCGTAATTATGGCTCGTTAATACAGGTTAATTTACTACTATTGCGAGTGTAGACTGCGGTCACTGTAGTCATGATCGTGGATAAGTGTTAATGATCTTGGCATAGCAGGTTTAAAGATCAAGGGCAGTTTATTCAAAAGACGTAGCTGATTCTAATTCCCATATAAGGCACAATTATTTTTACCTTAGGACATTATGCAAGTGAGAAGTATTGAAAAAATAGAAAATTGGTGAACTAGAGAACTGGGGGAAACATTTGTGTAGTTAAAATTTCAAGTTGAGATTGGTGAAATTGAAGTGTAAAGTGAAGATTTTCCTTATCCTCCATTGTTATGGATGCCAAGAATAAATTTTTTACTATATTTCTTCTCTTTTATTTCATGAGAAGCTAAATTCTCTATTCTTAGGGTTATGTTGAACTAAGGTGTGATTGTGTTTCAGTGATGATGTGTTTTTGTAATTCGTAGTTGTTGATTATGGATTCCATTATTGCTTGGTTTAAATAAGTTGGGATTTATGGGTGAAAACCCCAAATACCCAAAATGGTTTTACTAGGTGAAAACCCCAAACTCTTGAAAGCTTTAATCATCCTTGAAAGAGGGATGTGGGTGAAATTTTGGGAACCAATATCTTCCTTGAAAGAGGGCTATAGGGGGCCAAAGCAATAGTGGAAAATTGTGAATATAGCTTACTATCTTTTTCCATCTTTGAAATATGGGTAGATAGAGAGTAGGTTGTGTTATGGGCATCTTCCTAGAAATAGGGATGCTCAATTGAGGTTTTGGGTGGCTTTTATTGAGACACTCGTTAGGAACTCGCAAAAGTCAAGGAGTGAAAATATTGATGCCTAATTGAATAACTAGCCTCAAGGACTCTTAACCTATCCTACCATGGTATCAACAATAAGAAATTTTACTAAACCATCATGGTCCCATGCTCAACTTGCCCTTAGGTTGACATAGTCCCAAGATTCTTCCAAAAATTGAATTCTAAAACAAAAGTATTGTTGCAGAATGTTTCGTGACTTCATATTAATAACATCCTATTCCAAACCAACCCCTACCACTTTTTGTAATCTTAACACCCATAAGATTCAAAATCTAAATCTCGCTCCTCGTGTATTCGACCTTAACAAAAGTTGAGCTAATTACAACGACCGTCTACTACTACTTTATATGGTATAGGTGGGTGTTATCACGCATCTTCAAGAACAACAAGATTAGGGTTTTCTCAGCAAGTCATCTATCAAGTCTCAAAGTTCAGGTTTTCTTCACAAGTCAAGCAATTCCAGGTATGAGGGGTTTTTTAACAAGGATAATCTTACATCTTTGTGCCCAGAAAACATAATTTTATGATGGAAGACTTGTGCATATTACTTCCTCATTAAGCAGCCTAAGCTATAACCACCTAAGTCCAAGATGATGCAGATTGATGAGCTAGAAAAGGCTAGAGTTAAAAAGATGTTGACCTTGAGAGTTCGCACTCCAGAGGTCAGAAATGAATAAGAAGATGGCCTCTAATTGTGAATAAAAGGATAAATGAACTTGGTTAAGTTGAGTTGGGTTGTACCGTGACACTAAATAAGGCGTTTCTTGGGAGGCAACTGAAGTTAAGTAGGTATTTTTATTTTTATTTTTTTTGTTTTTTACTTTATGTAGTTTTTATTTTTGTTGAATCATAGGTTGATGGGAAGTATGAGTACTAGAAAACCTGAGCTAAGGATCATAGCAAATACTAAGTGTGGGGGACCCTCTTAATATATATAAAGATGCTACTATATAAGCCTAGAGTCCTCAGGGAGTATTTCTATCTTATCGACCATTGTGTATCTACTCCAATAACTAAAAGGCAATGAAATCTACTCCATTAGAGTCTACCTAGCTTAACCTGTACAATCTCTCATGGAAACTAAGAAAGAATATATAAGAATCAAACCGAGTATCCATCTAATTAAAGAGGATCTTCCCTCATAAGCTCTGTAAACCGACTCTTACCCTCCATAGACATAAAAGGGTAAGGTCATTAGATATAGAGCAACCCGGGTAATACCTTATCAATACTATAAGAATATATAGTCAAACATGCCTTTATATCCAAATGTAATGAAGTAGCATGTCAAATCAAGGTACGAACCACCCTTTGACATAAACTAAATACTCATACCAAATAATCCTCAAGCATAGGTATGGTCAGGTAGTGTCTGAACTAGCCACAACCCTTCTATCTCAAAAGATGTGTCATCTTTAGTAAATCTAGAAACTAAAGACGTAATCCCAACCTAACCTCTAGTTGGTTTGGTTGCCCCAATATGATCTCTACTTCATCCTCTATCCCTGCCACAGATCAATGGCACAGGCTTTGAATCTCTAACAGGGGAAGAATGTCTGTTCAATCTATGAGAGAAACAATAAGAGATATTTCAATTATACAACTCGATGAACCTATAAAACAGATTAAAAAAAGAAATTTCTACTAAAGTCATCTAGACTCTAGAAAATAGATAATGGACGTCTCCGCATTGATCCACATGACTCTACTAGACCGGCTTGCACTTATGAGACCAATGAACCTTGGGCTCTAATTTGAATTTATCACGACCCGAAAAGAGTACATGATGGCACCATTTACATTCTCCCACATAGGTAAGCCTATCCCAACCTAAAACTCAATAATTAAATAATCAAAAGAGGAAAAAGAAGAAGAAGAAAAAGAATCCCATGATATTTATAGATTAATTAACAATTTCAAAGATACATACTAGGTCTGGCTGTCACTAATACAAGCCTCTAATATAGAATGATATCAATAAACTAAAGTATCCTAAATATGGAAAAAGCATAAGATAAATAAAGAGAGATTTGGGTAATCTCTATAAAGCAAAAACCACTATCTCAATCTACTAAAACCAAGACAACAAGAATGTAATAGACGACTAATTCTCAAACGATTACCTACATAATTTGCAAAAAATGAGATAAATAAAAAAATAAAGGTAGCTATGAAATACATGTACGCATAAACATCATTGATAACTTACCCTAATCAAAAGAGATGGTAAGAACCACCATTCCAACTACCCTGGGGTTTTCCTAATTAATCTATAACAAATAATTACACCACTTCATCCTAACAGGGTACCTAACACAATAGTTATTGTAATATAAATATATAGGGTATGCAAAATAATTTAGATAAGTCAACACTAGACCTCTTATGATAAATACTTAAAAAAAGAAAAATATGAGAGAGACTTACTAACATAATATATCAAGCTTAATCAATATGTTCAACCGATAGTTTGGGATACAGTAGTGAGAGTATATCACTATATACTATGCCACCCAAAGGTGTGACACTATATGTCCAACTAACTAAGCCATAGTCATATCTCACGTGCATAAATAGGCTCAATCACGATTATTTTGATACAAAAGTAAACTTTTAAACACAATGTCAAGCCATATAAGGACTGTAATGCAATTTAATGTAGTGAAAATGGTGGGATATTTTGTGCACACCTTTAAGATTTAATTCTTTAGGAGAATACCTATTTGGTGTTTGCATTCCATACCATTATAATCTCAATATTGTTTTTTAGTAAAACTTACCAACATATCACTTGGTATAGGCAGTTTATGAAGAGTTTTATTTTCTTACAAAATTAGCATTTCTAAATCAACATTTGACACGACTGAACTAGGTCCTAGTCGTGTTGGGTAACTCAAGCCCATCTTGCACCAGAGATCACCACCAGTACCCAACCATAACTGCCCTGCACCCTATGTCAGATATATTCCAAATATACAACAAGATAAAATAATCATAATTAAAAATATTAAACAAAGTTCATAACCATAACCAAAAAAATATCAAACTGGTGCCAGCCCCAATACCAATACCAATACCAATACCAATGTTAAAGTTGACACCAATACCGACATAGCCCATCCCATAGTTGTAGTACCCGTTACTTTTCCTAGCTAATTTCATCTCTAGAATGTCTAGCATTAGCTTCTAAATTGAATAATGGTTATTCCATGAGAAAATTTTTAAGATTTTTACTTTTCGTCATGTGGATATTCAATAAGCTTTCCATCGGTATAAGATTCTCCCAAATTCATTAACTGGGTGAGAAGTTAAAACTAGATCAAGTTGCTATCGTAAAACAGTGCCATATTAGTCAGTGGCGCACTGCACTACAAGAAGAAGTGGCATTTAGCAAATTCCAGTAGGGGTCCATGATTATGGCGCATCGAGCCAGTGTCAAAATTTAGAATTATCCATTTTCTAGTGTCTCAGTGTAATTTCTCCTGTGTTGTGCCAAAGTTCCAGGTCACAAAGGAAGTGGTAATGGGATGGCTTCGCTTCGCGCCATCCCTCAGTTTTCAAATTTTCATATTCCAGTGACACGACAGGATAGCATCGTGTAGCGCCAGGGGTTCAGTTTGGGAATATTTTTCAGATATTAAATGATGCATCCAGGGATAAAAGGGTCAATTTCCCACCCCTATTTAAGCCCTTTAACATGTAATTCATTTATTTTTCAACCAAAATATACTAGTTTCTTTCAATTTTCTCTCTAGAACAAGATAGGGTTTTCATAGAAGATCCAATTCCAAGAAAGTTTCACCATCAATCTTCACAAAATCATAAACTAAGGTATTCATAATGTTCATTCATGGAATCCTTTCATCCATGAAGCCCAAGAGTCCCTTTTATAAATTCAAGTTATGGATTTTCTTATGAATTTCATGATTTGGCTGCTGTTGTTCATGTTGATAATGAGTAATTGAATTGTATTCCATGAATGAGTGCTAAATTCCATATGGGTTGATTTGTATAGGTATAGATTCAAGAAATTCTATGACTAAACCCCTGAATGATTAAATTAAAATTGAATCATGATTGTTAATTGTGTTATGATGTTGTTTACATATTCTATTCCTACCATGCGTTTGATTAAATGCCTAGATGAAGGAAAAGTGTCTAATTAGCATTATACCATGAAATCCCCATGCATGTACAAGTTATTCCAATCACATGTTTTGATGAAATGTTTCAGTAAATGTATTATGATGATTATTATATATTCAAGTAAGTCATGCTTTATTAGTTTCCTTCCATCAAGTCCTGGGTGTACTTGTACCCAAATCATTAGCCGTGTGCCTAGAGCCATGTCATGTTTTCACGATACTCTCAGTCAAGCTATGATGCTTAGACTTCCAAAAAATATTAAGACTCAGGAAATCTCCAAGATCTCATGAACTCAGTCAGTTGTCAAATATTAGTAGTATTTCGTCAGTTAACGGAATTCAATAATTCAGCCTATGCTCAGTTCAGTAACTTATGTTCAGTGTCCATTTAGGTGGGAGTAGAAGTTAGGACCAAGTGAAACTAAGGATAGGGACACATACTATTAGATGAGGGTGTGATCCTTATCAGTCATCCTTGTATTCCAAAACTATATGGCCAACATAAGTTAAGACATCAACACAGTCGATGAGGTTTGTTGAGGTGGATAAGCACTGTCAAATAAAGGGCCCACCGTTCACGTATAGGGGATACTATCAGATGAGGGTCACCCACAACTTATCCTTACCAGTGGTGTGGTATTGACACTCTTTTAATTACTCAGCCATAATTGTGTATCAGGGGCATGTCGGCTAGATAACTACTTTCCACAGTTTTATATTAAAGAATTAAGGCTGTTACATATAGTCAATTAGTCTTAGTAATAGAACTCTGTTCTTTAAATTGTAGGACTGCCGGATATAGTCAACTAAGATATAGTACAGAACTCAGATAGTTCTATCAGAATTAAGACTATCAGATATAGTCACTCATGTTATTAGTTATATTCAGATTCAATAATCTTATTATCACAGTATTAGTGTCAGTTGTTATGTCTCATGCGTGTATTCTCACGCTCATGATAGTTAGTCAATTATTATTATTTTTCATGCATATGAACCCCATGCATTCAACCTACCTCACATATATACCAATATATTTAAAGTACTGATGCATTTGCACTATGGTATCTTATACCATAGGTTCAGAGACACGTGCTCCAGAGCAATAGTAGATTCAAATATTCATAGATAGAGTTAGAAGTGAGTCCTCATATTTTGAGGACATGATTATTTTTCCTATTATCTTATTAATCAGTTTAGTATTTGGACTTAGTTGGGGGCACGTCCCATAAACTCCTTATTCAGACAGTCCAGTCAGTTAGAGATTTTCTAGACAATGATGTTTTAGACTTCAGTATGTTCATTTTTGTTTTAGATATTCTATCACCCCACACAGATGTTATATTATTCAGATCATGTTCAGTATTAAACCTAATGTCCTTTCAGTTGATGTTTAGGCATTATAAAGTATTTTATGCAGTATAAACGTACAGATATCAGTCATGGGTTAGCTTATGGTCCTTCAAGATCATAAATACCATGTCGCATTTTGGGTACCAGATTTGGGAGGTTTCAAACTTGGTATCAGAGCCTAAGGTTTAATAGACTCCTAGGAAGTTTGGAAGATACATTTAGTAGAGTCTTGTACATAGGTATGTTGTGCACCATATTTATGTGCAGGAGGCTATAAGATATTTTAGGAATAGCTTCCCCTCTTTCATTATTCATATCGATCCAGTGAGCATAATCTCAAGTAAATCTTTCAATCTAATATATTTTCCTTTTCTTCTATAAAACATACCTCCTAAAAGAAAAAATGAAAATCAGTCAGCCCCTCATCCCAAAGAACCTTTGGGTGAACATATTTCTCATACAGAGTTCTGAGATACATTCACTACTCTTGCTAACTCAGTTGTTGCTTATAAAGAACGACCAACCATCATTCCGGCCAACCCAGTAGCAAATTCAGCGGCAATTAGGATTCAGGAATTCACCCGACTAAATCCTCTGTCCTTGCTCAGGTCTAAGGTCGATGAGCACCCTCAGGAATTCATTGATCAGGTTCAGAAGGTGACAGACATCATGTGTGTGACTATTGTAATACCCCACATGTTTCTAAGCTAGGAAGTGTATAAGTATTCCTATGCATAAAATCTCCTATCTTGTGATTCATACTTGAGTACATGACTTACAATGAATATCCTAGTGATAGGATAGCTTATGATGCATTAAGCATGTTCATACGAGTCACTTAAGGTAATACATGCTAAGAGTTTTTGAATCTATCATGTTTTAGTGTTTGATTTAGGAAAGGGCATCGTTGAAAAGAATAACTCGATATTAATATGTTATTTTGGCTGATTTAGACCCACTAAATTGTAGATAATCAAATTAGCTTTCCAACGATACCAATTTTGCCTTAATCCAATACCCGAGCAAAAAGTTATGCCCATTTTCGTGAGAGACAGTAAGGATAGCCGATTGGTTAGGCATCGCCCAACCCAAGCATAGGCGATTGCTTAGGCGCCACCTAACATAGCTTATACAATCACTTGGGCACCGCCTAAGTCAATTCCAGGTGTCAAAAACACTCCGTTTTGAGTTATTTTAAGGGTAATTAAGCCTTTTAACACTCCTTACACGGCCCTAAACTTAACCCTATGAAATATATAGCTTATAAACATATTACAATCCTATTATCATCTCAAATCTCATCATCCAAGATCACTAAAGGAGAAAAACAACTAGGATTGCCTAACTAATCTTGAAGATCTGATTTCAAGGAAATTCCTCCGTCAATCATCAATAATCTTTCCTTATAAGGTATGCGTGAGTTGATTTATGGATCCCTTTCATCCATAAAGTTTAAAAACCCTCTTTTCCATTATAAAGTATGATTTCTATATTGTTGGGTATTGATGATCATGTTGTTGATATTGGGTGATTCCCCAGATAGAATCTTTATATGTTTGTTTTGAATTTCATGATATCATATAAGTTGGAAACATGTAAATTGGGTTGTTCATGATGTATGAATTTGATGATTTCACCTATGCATAAGATCTACATGTAAGGTGTTTAATAAAATGTCTATGAAGCTAGAAATCATACAATATAGCTAAATTGTGACTAAGTGAAGGATTCATGATATGCCTTTAGGTTCCAATGACTTCTATGTTGTTAATGTGCCTTGTAAATGTTGTTGGAATACTCATGAACTATTCTTATGAGATTATGTTATGTTTACAAAAATCCTACTTATGAAAAAGATGTATGATAACCATACAATCCACATGAACTTCCATTCTATTGGTATGTGTTGCCAATATGATTATGCAATGAACATAATATTAAGATTGTGCAAGTACGTCCATGTGATATGAAATCTTTTCCATGCAATACATTGCTGATAACCATGCTTAGTATGAGATCCCTACTTATGATATTATAAATTTTGGACTCTACTCTTATGATCAAGTAAGTCATGTGTGTCAGTTTTCTTCCATCGAGTCCTGGGGGTACTTGTACCTAAAAACTATAGCTGTGTGCCTAGATCCATGTCATGTTTCATGATATCTGAACTCAAGCTATGATTCCATAGTCTTCAGTCAGTCATGTGACTTAGGAAAACCTCATTATTTTAGTCAGTTGTCAGATATCAATAACATTCCACCAGTCAATGGAATTTAGAAAGATTAAGTCATGCACAGCCAATTATTCAGGTCCAGTCCCTCTAGATGGGAGTAGAGGTTAGCACCAAGTGAACCCAAGGATAAGAACTCACCCACCAGTTCAGGGTGTGATTTTTAGTAGTCATCCTTGTGTTCCAGAACTAAGTAGCCAGCGCAGGTTGAGACATCTTAACCCTTGAGATTAGGGTTGATGAGATGGCTTAACCCGTCAGTTTAGGGTTCCCACCATTCTCATTGAGTACCTGCCAGATAATGGTCACTCACAGGTTGTCCTTACCCATGGCACGGTATTGACACCTCTCCAGTCGAGCCAGAAATTGGACCCCATCTTAGCCATAACGGAAAACATGAGGCATGTCAGTTAAACACTACTTCCCACAGTTTTAGTATGAGTCTCACTAAATGAACTCGGCGCGTTCTTTAGATTTCAGTATATACAGGACTGTTGATATAGTCGTCCATATTATTAGTTTCAGTATCAGTCATAACAGTTATCAGTAAACCATGTATTATCTTACAGGTCATGCTATCACGTATTCACGGTCCCAGTTTCTATATATGTCTGTTTGCACTCCCACGTTCATATTAGTCAGTCAGTGTTGTTCATGCATAAAAACCTTTATGTTCAGCCTACCTTCCTCGTATACTCAGTACTTTAGTTGTACTGACGCATTTGCGTTATGTTGCTTTCTTTTCATATTACCTCATAGGTTCCAAGACACGAGCTCCAGCCCAGCAGTAGCGGTAGCATTCCAATCGTAGAGATACAGTGACGCCTCATTGATTCGAGGAAAATATGATTTGATACATTTAATTATTTCTTCAGTTCAATTTTACGGAGTCAGTTAGGGACATGTTATTTCAACTCTTTATTTAGATAGTTTAAAGGCTTTTATATTTATGTTTAGATTTACGTTTAGATTGAGTTATTTTGGGTATTTTCACCCACATGATTGTATTCAGTTGAACTTTATAGCCTTACAGTTCTATGTATTCCATATTATTATAACATGATTTGCAGTATACAGGTACATAAATCAGTCATGGGTTAGCTTGTGGTCCGTCGGGATCATGAGCACGGTGTAGCATTCCGGTTTAGCGAATCAGGGTGTTACAAACTTGGTATCAGAGCCTAAGGTTCAATAGAGTCCTAGGAAGTTTGAAAGCCGCATCTAGTAGAGTCTTGTACATGGGTGTGTTTTGCACCACATTTATGTGCGGTAGGCTATAAGATGTTTTAGGAATAGTCCCCTTTAATTCATTATTCATGTCATGCTAGTGAGTATAATCACAAGTTGAACTCTTAGTCTAATCTATTCTTCTGTTATACCAGACCATGGCCCAAAAGAGAAGAAACCAGCCAGCTCCTCAACCCGAAGATCCTTTGGGAAAACAGGTTTCCCATGCAGAGTTTAGAGCCGCATTTACCACACTTGCTCAGTCCATGGCTACACAGAATGAATGGCCACCAATCATTCCAGCCAATCCAGTGGCCACTCCAAAGCAGCTAGGGTTTAGGACTTCACCCGGATGAACGCTCCATCTTTCCATAGGTCTAAGTCGGATGAGGACCCTCAGTAGTTCATTGACCAAGTCCAGAAGGTAATCGACATCATGGGTGTGACTTCTATTAAGAGTGCTGAGTTAGCCGCCTACAAGTTATAGGATATTGCTCATGATTCGTACAAACAGTGGAGGTTTGAGAGGTTAGATAATACAGGCCCTATCCAGTGGGAGGAATTTGTCACGGCCTTCTTAGATAGATTCTTTCCCCAAGAGCTGAGGGAAGCCAAATTTCTTGAGCTCATCAACCTCAGGCAGGGGAGTATGATGGTTAGGGAGTATTCTCTCAGATTTACTCAGCTATCCAGGTATGCTCCTCATGTAGTTGCAGACAATAGATCTAAGATGATCTTGTTCATGTCTAGGGTCAACGATAGTATGGTAAATAAGTGTAGCTCTGACCTTAGGAAGACTCATGACCCATGCCCAGCAGGTAGAAGAGCAGAAGTGTAAGACTAGGGAGAGGCAGAACAAGAGAGCAAGGTCAGGTAATTTAAACTTTGCTCACCCCAAGTTAGATGGAGGAAATTGTTCATAATTTTGCTCCAAGTCAGCCATTCTAGTTCCTTTCTCTGCCAGCGCTCCAGTGCCAAAGTTCAGAGACGGCAATAAAAACAAAGTGCCAGGCTCTAAATCTCAGGGTAGTGTTAGAAGAGCCCGAACGAATCTTCTTTTTTCAGACTTGTGGTAAGAACCACAACGGCATTTGTAGAGCCGGTAGTGATGTTTATTTTGGTTGTGGCAAGCCAGGCCACAGGATTAGGAAGTGTCTGCAGTCAAGTCTTCAGTGTTAGCAAACTTATTCTATGGCTCAGTACAGTTGCGCAAACCAGAAGGGTGCCATTTCCAGTGCTACCAGTGGGCAACGCCCAAACAGACTCTATGCTCTTTAGTCCCGGCAGGATTAGGAAAATTCTCCTGATGTCGTTACTGGTACGTTACAGATTTTCCATGTTTATGTTTATTCTTTGCTAGACCCAGGTGCATCTTTGTCTTTTGTTACTCCATACATAGCAGGCAATTTTGGAATTAGTCTCGAAGTCCTAGAAGAGCCCTTCTCAGTCTCTACCACAGTGGGTAAAACCATCATAGCCCATCGGGTATACAGGAACTATCCATTATGATATCTCAGAAATCGACATCAGCAGATTTAGTGGAGTTAGAGATGACTAATTTTGATGTCATTCTCGGCATGGATTTGCTTTATTACTGCTATGACACATTCGACTACAAAAACAAGATAGTTCAGTTTCAGTTCATGAATAAGCCCATCTTAGAGTGGAAGGGTAGCATTTCAGCATTTAGGGGTCAACTTCTTTCCTACCTTTGGGCAAGGAAAATGATTTCTTAGGGGTGTGTGTATCATCTCGTGCATGTTAAAGATTTCAGTTCTAATATCC
This sequence comes from Capsicum annuum, assembly GCF_002878395.1. Lineage (NCBI taxonomy): Eukaryota > Viridiplantae > Streptophyta > Magnoliopsida > Solanales > Solanaceae > Capsicum > Capsicum annuum. The sequence goes on from NC_061119.1 coordinate 160,903,602, forward strand.
CTTCCTAGAAACAGTCCCTGTTGTTAATGAATACTCAGATGTCTTTCCCAAAGATCTTCCAGGAATTCCTCCTGAAAGGGAAATAGACCGCATAGACCTTCTTCCGAATACTCAACCTATTTCTATTTTGTCATACAAAATGGCACCAGGAGAACTCTAGGAACTGAAATATCAGTTGAAAGATCTCTTAGATAAGGGATTCATCAGACCCACCATTTCCCCATGGGGTGCGCCAGTATTATTCATGTGCAAGAAAGACGGTTCTCTCAGGATGTGTATTGATTACCGTCAACTCAACAAGGTCACAGTCAAGAACAGATATCCTCTTCCCAGGATTGATGATCTATTTGACCAACTTAGGGGTACCAGTTACTTCTCAAAGATAGACCTTAGATCAGGCTATCATCAGCTCAGAGTTAAAGAATGTGACATTTCAAAGACAGCTTTTCGTACTCGGTATGGTCACTTCAAATTTATAGTCATGTCATTTGGTCTTACCAATGCCCCCGCAACTTTTATGGATTTGATGAACCGTGTGTTCAAGCAGTACTTGGACATATTTGTCATAGTCTTCATAGATGATATTCTGGTCTATTCTCATACAGAGCGTGATTATACAAACCATCTTAGGATTGTTCTTCAGACTCTCAGGGATCACCAATTATTTACTAAGTTCAGCAAGTGTAAATTTTGTCTAAGATCAGCAGCATTCCTTGGCCATATTGTTTCTGGTGATGGTATTAAAGTAGATTATCAGAAAACTGAGGTAGTAAGAAACTGGCCCAGACCCGTATCTCCATCAGATATTAGGAATTTCTTGGGTTTGGCTGGCTATTACAGATGGTTTTTTGAGGGATTTTCTTCTATTGCATCTCCCATGTCCAGATTGACTCAGAAAAAGGTTAAGTTTTAGTGGTCAGATTCATGCAAGAAGAGCTTTCAAGAGTTGAAGACTCGACTCACCTCCGCTTTAGTTCTAGCTATTCCAGATAGTTCAGATAATTTTGTAGTCTATTATGATACATCCAGAGTGGGTTTAGGTTGTTTCCTCATACAGCGTGGTAAGTTCATAGCCTACGCCTCCAGACAGTTAAAGCCACATAAGAAGAATTATCCTACTCATAATCTTGAGTTAGCAGCGGTAGTTTTTGCCTTGAAGATTTGGAGGAATTATCTCTATGGAGTTCATGTAGATGTCTTCACAGACCATAATAGCCTCCAGTATGTCTTTTCCCAGAAAGTTCTCAATCTTCGCTAGTGAAGGTGGTTAGAGCTCTTGAAGGATTACGACATAAGTGTTCTTTATCATCCGGGCAAGTCTAATATTATGGCCGATGCTCTCAGTCGACTCTTAATAGGTAGTATTTCTCACGTTGAGGTTAGTAAGAAAAAAATGGCTCAGGAGATCCATCAGTTTTCCAGACTAGGCGTTCTCTTAGTCAATTCTTTAGAGGGTGGTGTATGTGTTCGTAGTAGTTTAGATTCATCTCTAGTTTTCAAGGTGAAAGAGAAACAAGAAAGGGATCCTATCCTTATCAAACTCAAAGAGTTAGTTCAAAATCAAAATGTCGAGGTTTTCTCCCAAGGGGGAGATGGTGTTCTTAGTTGTCAGGGTCGTCTATGTGTTCGCGGTGTAAATGAATTACGACAGTGAATACTTGCAGAAGTGCATGGTGTGCGATACTCTATTCATCCAGGGGCTACTAAGATTTACCGCGACATGCGGGAGATCTATTGGTTGAGTGGGATGAAGAGATATGTTGCAGAGTTTGTGGCTAAGTGCTCTACATGTTAGCAGGTTAAGATAGAGCATCAGAAACCTAGTGGTTCCATGCAAGAGTTCACCATTCCTACTTGGAAGTGGGAAGAAGTTAACATCGACTTCGTGACGGGTTTTCCTAGAACTCGTCATTAGCATGAGTCAGTCTAGGTTATTATAGATAGAATGACCAAGTCAGCTTATTTCCTTCCTATTCGTCCTTATTCCGTCGAGGATTATGTCAAACTCTATATTATGGAGTTAGTCAGATTACACGGTGTTCCACTATCTATCATCTTAGACAGAGGTACCCAATTCACTTCTCACTCTTAGAAAGCATTCCAAAAGGGTTTCGGAACACAAGTCCATCTCAGGACAGCATTTTATCCTCAGACAGATGGTCAAGAAGAGAGGACCATTCAGACTCTTGAATATATGCTAAGGGCATGTGCAATTGACTTTAAGGGAATTTGGGATGACCACTTGCCTTTGATTGAGTTTGCATACAATAATAGCTATCATTCTAGTATATAGATGGCTCCATTCGAAGCTCTCTATTGTAGGAGATGGTTTGAAGTTAGTGAGGCCTCAGTCATAGGTTCTGACTTAGTGTTCGATGCCTTACAGAAAGTTCAGTTGATCAGAGAGAGACTCCAGGCTGCTCAGAGCTGACAGAAGTCCTACGCAGATATTCGTAGAAAGGATATTGAGTTTGAGGTCAATGACTATGTCTATCTGAAGATCTCTCCCATGAAGGGAGTGAATAGGTTCGGTAAGAAAGGGAAACTCAGTCCCCGGTATGTCGGTCCTTTCAAAATTCTTTGTCACTTCGAAAAGGTAGCTTATGATCTTGAGTGGCCTTCAGGTCTAGCCTCAGCCCATCCAGTCTTCCATGTCTCTTTGCTAAAGAAGTACATAAGTGACCCAACAGTTGTTGTCCCTATTCAGAGCATCGACTTTCAGAACAACCTCTCTTATGAAGAGATTCTAGTCTAAATCTTAGATTATCAGACTCATAGATTGAGGAACAAAGAAGTCCTTCCAGTCAAGGTTCTTTGGCAAAATCAGTCTAATAAGGGAGCTACTTGGGAAGCAGAAGCAGATATGCATACCAAGTATCCTCACCTCTTCCCCGCCAATTCAGATCAAGCTCAAGGTAACAATTCTCTTTACTCTTATTTAGTTTCACGATCATGTTTCCACTATAAACTTGGTACCTATTAACCATTTCATACTTAGTCATGCATTTATGTGTCAGTTGTCTAATCATCAGATATACACGAGTTTAGTATGTTTAGTATGTAAGTCATGAGATCAAGTTTCAGTTCTTCATGTTCAGTTCAGGTTTTATTGTCTTGTATCCCTTCTTAGTAAATTCTCATTTAAGGACGAATGTTCCCAAAGGGGAGATACTGTAATACTCTGCATATTTCTAAGCTAGGAAGTGAATAAGTATTCCAACATATTGTGATTCATGCTTGAGTACATGATATACAATGAATATCCTAGTGATAGGACAACTTATGATGCATTAAACTTGTTAATATGAGTCACTTAAGGTAATACAAGCAAAGAGTTTTTGAATCCATCAAGTTTTACTGTTCAATTTTGCAAGGGGCATCTTTGAACGAGTATATCTCGATGTTAAAATGGTATTTTGGCTGATTTAGAACCACCAAATTACAGAGAATCGAATTAGCTTTCCAACGATACTAATTTTGCCTTAATCCAATACCCGAGCAAAAAAGTTATGCTTATTTTAGTGGGAGATAGTAAGGATAGGCAATTGGTTAGGCTCCGCCCAACCCAAGCATAGGCGATTGCTTAGGCACCGCCTAACCTAGCTTAGGCAATCACTTGGGCGCCGTCTAAGCCAATTTCAGATGTTAAAAACACTCTGTTTTGAGTTATTTTAAGGGTAATTAAGCCTTTTAACACTCCTTACACGTCCCTAAACTTAACCCTACCAAATATATAGCTTTTAAACATATTACAACCCTATTATCATCTCAAAGCTCATCATCCAAGAGAAATAAAGGAGAAAAACAACTAGAGTTGTGTAACTAATCTTGAAAATTTGATTTCAAGGAAATTCCTCTATCAATCATCAAGAATCTTTCCTTCTAAGTTATGTGTGAGTTGATTTATGTATCCCTTTCATCCATAAATCTTAAAAACCCTCTTTTTCACTATAAAGTATGATTTCTATATTGTTGGGTGTTGATGATCATGTTGTTGATATTGGGTGATTCCCAAGATAGAATCTTTATATGTTTATTTTGAATTTCATGATATCATATGAGTTGGAAACATGTAAATTGGGTTGTTCATAATGTATGAATTTGACGATTTCACCTATGCTTAAGATGTGCATGTAAGGTGTTTGATAAAATGCCTAAGAAGCTAGAAATCATGCAATATAGCTAAATTGTGACTAAGTGAAGAATTCATGATATGCCCTTACGTTCCAATGACTTCTATGTTGTTAATGTGCCTTGTAAATGTTGTTGGAATACTCATGAACTATTCTTATGAGATTATGTTATGTTTACTTGAAAATCCTACTTATGAACAAGATTTATGATAACCATGCAATCCCCATGAACTTCTATGCTATTGGTATGTATTGCCAATATGAGTATGCAATGAACATGATATTAAGATTGTGTAAGTACATCCATGTGATATGAAATCCTTTCCATGCAATACATTGTTGATAACCATGCATAGTATCAGATCCCTACTTATGATATTATAAATTATGGACTCTACTCTTATGATCAATTCAGTCATGTGTGTCAGTTTCCTTCCATCGATTCCTGGAGGTACTAGTACCCAAAAACTATAGCTGTGTGCCTAGATCCATGTCGTGTTTCACGATGTCCGAACTTATGCTATGATTTTGTAGACTTCAGTCAGCCATGTGACTCGGGAAAACCTCATGATCTTAGTTAGTTGTCAGATATCTATAAAATTCCGCCAGTCAATGGAAATTAGTAAGATTAAGTCATGCACCGTCAGTTATTCATGTACAGTCCCTCCAGAAAGGAGTAGAGGTTAGCACCGAGTGAACCTAGGGATGTGAACTCACCCGCCAGTTTAGGGTATGATTCTTAGTATTCATCCTTGTATTCCATAACTACGTAGCCAGTGTAGGTTGACACATCTTAACCCATCACATTAGGGTTAATGAGGTGGCTTAACCAGTCAGTTTAGGGTTCCCACCATTCTCATTAAGTACCTGCCAGATAAGGGTTACACATAGGCTGTCCTTACTCGTGGCACAGTATTGACACCCCTCTAGTCGGGGCATAGATTGGACCCTAGCTTTGCCATAATAACATACGTGGGGTAGGTTGATTAAACACTACTTCCCACAGTTTGAGTATCAGACTCAGTAAAAGAACTCAGGGCGTTCTTCAAATTTTAGTATATACAGGATTGTCAGATACAGTCGTCCATATTATCAATTTTAGTATCAGTCATGACAGTTATCAGTAAATAATGTATTAGCTTACAGGTCATGCTATCAAGTATTCACGGTCCTAGTTTCTATATATATGTGTTTACACTCCCACATTTATGTTAGTCAGTCAGTGTTGTTCATGCATGAAACCCTTTATGTTCAGCCTACCTTCCTCGTATACTTAGTACTTCAGTTGTACTAATGCATTTGCGCTATGGTGCTTTCTTTTCATGTTACACCATATGTTCTGAGACACGAGCTCCAGCCCAGCAGTAGCGGTAGCATTATAGTCGCAGAGACACAGTGAGTCCTCATTGATTCGAGGACAATATGATTTGATACATTTAATTATTTCTTTAATTTTGTTTTACAGAGTTAGTTGTAGACATGTTCCTTCAACTCCTTATTAAGATAGTTTAGAGGCTTTCAAATTTATGTTCAGATTTATGTTCAGATTGAGTTGTTTTGGGTATTTTCACCTACATGATTGTATTCAGTTGAATCTTATGGCATTACAATTCTATGTATTCTGCATTATTATATTATGATTTGCAGTATACAGGTACAGATATCAGTAAAGGGTTAGCTTATGGTCCCTCAGGGTCATGAGCACCGTGTAGCATTCCGGTTCAGTGAATTGGGGTGTTACAACTATTGTTGAGAGTGTTGAGCTGCCTAAATATCAGTTAGAGGATGTGTCTCATACTTGGTTTAAACAGTACAAGTCAGTGACGTTAGATAATGCAGGTCCTATAGAGTGGGAGGAGTTTGTCACTGCATTCTTAGATAGATTCTTTCCCCAAGAGCTTAGAGAGGCTAAGGTGCTAGAATTCATTAAGCTCGGGCAGGGCAATATGATGGTGAAAGATTATTCTCTTATGTTTACTCAATTAGCTAGATATGCCCCTCATGTGGTTGCAGACATCAAAGCCAAGATGAGTAAGTTTGCTTTAGGGGTAAATGATAACGTGGTAAATGAGTGCAAATCTTTTATACTGAATGGTGACATGACTTTAGACAGGCTTATGACTCATGCTCAGCAGATAGAGGAGCAAAAAATTAAGTAGAGAGAGAAGCGTAATAAGATAGCGAAGATAGGTAGTTTGAACTTCGCTCAGCCTAAATCAGAAGGAGGAAATTATTCTTAGTTTTGTCCTGAGCCATAAGTTCCAGCCCCTTCTTCAGCCAGTGCTCTAGTTCCTAAGTTTAGGAAGAGTAATAGAGATAGAGAGCCAGGCTTTAAGTCTTAGGGAAGTGTTAGCAATGCCCGAACTAATCCCCTTTGTTAGACTTATGGTAAGAACCACAATGGTGCTTGCAGAGCTACTAGCGATGTCTATTTTGATTACGGCAAGCCAAGCCATAGAGTCAGAGACTGCCCTCAGTTAGTTATCAAATTAATCTCTTCTCCTCAGCCTAATTCTTTCTCTCGAATTAGGAAGTTGCCTCCAATAGTGCTACTATTGGGCAATGCCTAAATTGTCTCTATGATCTTCAGTTCCGATAAGATCAGGAAAATCTCGTGATGTTATTACTGGTATGTTATAGATCGTTCATGTGCATGTTTAGGGTTTTATAGATCCAGGAGCTTCTTTGTCTTTTGTTACTCCCTATATAGTAGGCAAATTTAGAATCAATCTCAAAATCCTAGTAGAGCAGTTTTCAGTCTCTACCCTAGTGGGTAAAACCATCATAGCCAGCCGGTATACAGGAACTGCCTGGTTATGATATTTTAGAAAGTCTTTTCAATAGACTTAGTTAAATTAGAGATCACTGATTTTCATATCATTCTCTGCATGGATTGGCTTTATTCCAGCTATTCTATAGTCGACTGCAGAAATAGAATAGTCTAGTTTCAGTTTCTAAATTAACCCATCCTTGAGTGGAAAAGTAGTACTTCAGCGTTCAAAGGTCAGCTTGTTTCCTACCTTTGGGAGTGGAAAATGATATCCAAAGGATGTGTCTATCATCTTGTTTGAGTTAAGGACACTAGTTTCAAAACTCCCAGCCTTGAATCAGTCCCAGTAGTGAATGAATATTTAGATGTCTTTCCCGAAGATCTTCTAGGAATTCCTCCTGAAAGGGAAATAGACTTCGACATTGATTGTCTTCCAAATACTCATCCTATATCTATTTTACCATATAGAATGACACCAGCATAACTCAGAGAACTGAAGTAACAATTGAAGAATCTCTTAGATAAGGGATTCATTAAGCCTAGTATTTCTTCGTGGGATACTCTAGTATTATTTGTGCACAAGAAAGATGATTCTCTTACGATTTATGTAGACTACCGTCAAATCAATAAGGTCACGATCAAGAATAAGTATCCTCTTCCCAGAATTGATGACTTATTTGATTAACTTCAGGGTGCCAGTTATTTCACAAAGGTAGACCTCAGATCGTGCTATCATCAACTCAGAGGTAGAGAATGTGACATTCCGAAAATATCTTTTCATCTCGGTATGGTCATTTTGAATTCTTAGTTATGCCTTTGGTCTTAACAATGCCCCAATAACTTTTATGGACTTAAGGAACCGTGTGTTCAAGTATTACTTAGACATGTTTGTCATAATTTTTATAGATGATATTTGGGTTTATTCCTACAATGAGCATGATCATGTAGACCATCTCAGAACAGTACTTCAGACTCTCAGAGATCATCAGCTATTGGCCAAATTTAGTACGTATTAATTTTGGTTAAGGTTAGTATCATTCCTTGGCCATATTATTTCCAGTGATGGCATTAGAGTGGATCCTTCAAAGACCAAAGTGGTAAAAAACTGGCCACGCCCTATCTCTCCATCAGATATCAAGAGTGTCTTAGGTTTGGTCGGCTATTACAGACGCTTTGTTGAGGGATTTTATTTTATTTTATCCCCTATGTCCAGATTGACTCATAAGAAAGCAAAGTTTCAGTAGTCATATCCTTGCGAGAAGAGTTTTTTAGGATTTGAAGACTCAACTTACCTCAGCTCCAGTATTAGCTTATCCAGATGGTCCAGATGGTTTTGTAGCATATTGTGATACATCCATATTAGGTTTGGGTTGTGTCCTCATGCAGCATGGTAAGGTCATAACCTATGCCTCCAGACAGCTTAAGCCCCATGAGAGGAATTATCCTTCTTATGATCTTGAGTTAGCAGTTGTAGTCTTTCCCTTGAAGATTTGGAGTCATTATCTATATGGTGTTCATGTAGATGTGTTCACTGATCATAAAAGTCTTCAGTATTTCTTTTCTCAAAAAGATCTGAATCTTCATCAGAGAAGTTGGTTAGAGCTCTTGAATGATTAGGACATGATTATCCTTTATCATCCAAGCAAGGCCAACATAGTAGCCGACGCTCTCAGTAGACAATCCATGGGTAGTGTTTCTTATGTTGAGGATAGTAAAATAAAGTTAAATCAGGAAGTCCATCAACTTACCAAACTAGGCATTCGCATAATCGATACAGAAGAGGGTGATATATAGGTTCAGAGTAGTTCAAAATCATCTCTAGTTTTCGAGGTGAAAGAAAAGCAAGATAGAGATCCCAGCCTTGTCATGTTGAAAGAGTCAGTCCAGGATCAGAATGTAGAGTTTTTTTCCTAAAGGGGAGATGGTGTCCTTCTTTGTGAGGGTTGTCTCTGTGTTCCAGGTGTAGATGACTTAAGGCAGTGAATTCTTGCAAAATTTCATGGTGAGCGCTACTCAATTCATCCAGGGGCCACAAAGATGTACCAAGACTTATAGGAAATCTATTGGTAGAGTGGGATAAAGAGATACATTACAGAGTTTTTGGCTAAATGCTCTCATGTCAACACGTTAAGATAGAGCATCAAAAGCCTAGTGGGTCTATGCAGGAGTTCAGTATTCCTACTTAGAAGTAGGAAGTTGTGAGCATAGACTTCGTGATGGGTTTACCTTGAACTCATCATCAGCAAAATTTAGTCTAGGTCATTGTAGATACAATGACCAAATTAGCTCATTTCCTTCCTGTTCATACCTCTTATTTACCCGAGGAATACACCAAACTCTACATCAAGGTGTTGGTCAGATTGCACAGTATTCCATTGTCTATTATCTTAGATAGAGGTATCCAGTTCACCTCTCATTTCTAGAAAGCATTCCAAATGAGTCTTGGTACACAAGTTCATCTTAATACAGCCTTTTATCCTCAGACAGATGGTCAAGTAGAAAGGAACATTCATACATTATAAGATATGCTAAGGGCGTGTGCAATTGATTTCAAGGGAAGTTGGGATGACCACTTACCATTGATTGAGTTTTCATGCAACAACAACTATCATTCCAGTATTCAGATGGATCCATTTGAAGCTCTCTATGGTAGGAGATGTAGGTCTCCAATTGGTTGGTTCAAAGTTAGTGAGGCCTCAGTCATAGGTCCGAACTTGGTATTCGACGCCTTAGAAAAAGTCCAATTGATTAGAGAAAGACTCTTGGGTTGCTTAGAGCTGACAGAAGTCTTATGTAGATGTTCATAGAAAAAATTTCAAGTTTGAGATTGGTGATCATGTCTACCTAAAGATCTCTCCCATGAAGGGAGTGAAGCGGTTCCACAAGAAAGGGAAACTTAGTCCCCAATATGTTGGTTCCTTCAAGATACTTAGTCGATTCAGAAAGGTAGATTACGAGCTCAAATTACCTTCACATCTAGCCTTAGTTCATCAAGTCTTTCATGTCTCTTTACTCAAGAAGTTCATAGCTGACCCATCATTTGTAGTCCCTATTCAGACCATTGATGTTCAGAACACTTTCTCTTATGAAGAGATTCCAGTCTAAATCTTAGACTATCAGGAACAAAGAAGTCCCTCTAGTTGAGGTTCTTTGGAAAAATCAGTCAGTTGAGGGAGCTACTTGGGAAGAAAAGGTAGACATGCATACCAAGTATCCTCACATCTTCTTTGCCAACTCAGATCAAGCTCAAGGTAACAGTTCTCCTTAAGCTTACTCAGTTTCATGTTCAGTGTTCATCACAAATTTGGTATGCAGTTTCATGCTGATGCTCCCATTATAAACTTAGCATCAAGTACCATTGCATATTTAGTCATGCACTCATGTATCAGTTCAGTTATGTAATTATGCATCAGATATTCATTCTCATTGTGAGAAACTTAGTTCTTTAGAACACTCAGTCATGAATTCATGAATCAATGACAAATGCACCAGATATGCATATTCAGTATTATATGTTCAGCTTGTCAGTCATTTAAGTCATGAGTTCCATGTTCTAGTTATTCAAGTTCTGTATGTACGTCAGCTGTATTTTCTCCCCTCTCTGTCAGTCTCATTCGAGGACGAATGTTCTCAAGGGGGAGATATTGTAATGCCCTATACTTTTACTACCTAGTTTCATATCAAGAATGTCTTGCATTAGATTCTAAATTGAATGATCAATATTCCATGAGTAATTTTCAAGATTTTTGCTTTTTTCATGTTGGAAATTCAATAAGCTTTCCATCGGTATAAGATTCACCCAAATATGATAACCGGGTTAGAAGTTACGACTATTTCAAGTTTCTATAATAAAACAGTGCCATATTAGTCAGTGGCACGCCGCGCCACAAGAGGAAATAGCATTTTGAAAATTCCAGTAGGGGTATGCAATTATGGCTCATCGCGCCAGGGCCCAAATTCAGAATTGTCCATTTTCCAGTGTCTCAGCGTGATTTCTTCCGCGTCGCGCCAAAGTTCCAGGTCACAAAGGAAGTGGCAATGCGATGTCTCCACGTCGCGCCATCCCTCAGTTTCCCAATTGTCAAATTCCAGTGACACAGTGCAATAGCATCGCGTCATGCTAGGGTTTTAGTTTGGGAAAATTTTACTAAAGTTAAATGACGCATTAAGGGTTAAAAGGGTTAACTTCCCACCCCTATTTAAGCCCTTTAACACATGATTCAGCCACTTTTCACCCAAAATATACTAGTTTCTCTCAAGTTTCTCTCAAGAACAAGCTATGGTGTTCATAGAAGACCCAATTCCAAGAATGTTTCAATGTCAATCCTCACAAAATCACGAACTAAGGTATGCATAGTGTTCATTCATGGACTCCTTTCATTCATGAAGCCCAAGAATCCCTTTTTTAAATCCAAGTTATGAATTTCATGATTTGGCTGCTTTTATTCATGCTGATAATGAGTAATTGAATTATATTGCATGAATAAGTGCTAAATTCCATATGGACTGATTTGTTTAAGTATACATTCATGAAATCCTTTAACTAAACCCCTGAATAATTAAATTAGAATGGAATCATGACAGTTAATTGTTGTATGTTGTTTACAAATTCTATGCCATCACCTCCTACAATACAAACCTTTAAATAGAGCCATCCTAATACTAGAGTGGTAGCAATTATTATAGGCAAACTCTATATGAGGCAAATGCTCAACCCAACTACCACCATAGTAAATCATGCAAGCATAAACCACATCCTCCAATGTCTGAATAGTCTCTCTTCTTGCCCATCTAAATTCAAGTGAAAAGAAGTACTAAGACTTATTTTAGTACCCAACCCTTTCTGAAATGATCGCCAAAAGTGAGATAAAAATTGTGTACCGCGATTTGAGATGATAGAAATTGGTATTCATCCTCACGATCTCCTAAAGATACAATCTTGCATAATCACCAACCGAGAAATTAGTCCTCACTGGAAAAATATGACCCAACTTTCTCATCCTATCCATGATGCCCCAAACCAAATCAAATTGATTCTGAAATAGAGGAAGACCTATAATAAAATCCATGTCGATCACCTACCACTTCCACTATGGAAAGTTAATTTCTTGATATAATCCTTCGGGCCTCATGTGTTCAACATTCACTTATTGACACCCCATGAACTTAGCCACAAAATTAGGCACATCTCACTTTGTATTATTCCACCAATACATCTTCTTAAGGTCATGATACATTTTTTTTTGAAATAAGATGAACAACATAGCTCGACTTAAAAGCCTCAGCGAAGATCCTTTATCGCAAACCATCAATGTTAGGAACACATTATCTGAGGTGGTTTTATATATTTCAGTGTCATTATTCTAGGTTAGTTTCCTAGTTTTGAGGATAACTTCTATTCTTGATGTGTTAATTATGATAGAAATAAGCATATAAGTGGTCAATTCTGTGATTACAATGTTCAAAGTGTATTCCAAACAAGTTTGTACTTAAATGGGTTACTTAGAGTCCAATTGAGAAAGCTAGTTTTACTAGCTCAAGCTAGGTTCTTCTCTAGTCTATCTCGATGGATTCTAGTATTTTAAATGAGTCCCAAATGGTTTAATTTTCTGTTTATAAGTGGAAAAACTTTTCTATCATGTGAAATGGTCAATTGAATCAAGTCAAGATTCAAAACAATTAGGTAAAGTTCAACATAACCAAGCCTTGTCTTAGCTTGTGTTTTGAGTTCATCGTTCTTTGTATTGTGTTCTTTTGATCTATAACCCATGGTGTAAATTGATGCAGGTTATTTTATGATCTGATTATTATGATATCTTGATGATATAAAGGCTATAAATCCATTGTAAACACACCACAAAGGCTGGAATAAAAAGCAAAGGGACTAGGCAAAGTTTGGACATCCAAATGGACTTTCAATTGAGGTATCACAATAGGGGTGCATCGCGACCCCTATTTGACTTTAAATAGCAAAGCAACGCAACCCGTATTTGACCTGACCAGACAACAGGACACAACTCATAATCAACTTGACCAAGCATCATAGGGCAACCGTCGTTCAAACATGGCCAAACTCCACCCATTATAAATAGGACATTGTGTACTTGTTGTAATTACTTTTTGACATCTTGGATGCTTTGAGGGGCTGATGATACACATAATTTAGGGTTCATACACTATAAATTCAGTTTATTAAATGTTTTGGATCATTAACTCAATAATTTTGTTGATGATTATGTCCATGGTGAGTAAGAACTCCCTTTCCGGGGTTAAATCCAAGAACAAGAAGACTATTATTTTAAATTGATTTCGTTTAATTAGATTATCATATTTGGTTGCTTTTTTATCTTCTTTTTTTAAAACTATTTTAAGGATTGATCATCCTTAGAATATATATATTGTCAACCTTGTGATCTCAGGAGAGGGAATAGGAAGATAGAACGTGGAAATAAACAAAGTAGTGTTCTTATTCTTTTATGAAATAAGGATTTCGAATTAGCGTCTAGGACAGGGATGTACCTAGAAGCCTTACTTGATTCATAAGTAGGATGATAGCTTTAAGAACTTAATTTGATTATTACATCCCTGCTCAACAATGTAGTTGTAATGTCCAAGTTAGGTAAATGATTAGAGGTCGGGAGAATATGATCATGTGATTAACCCTACGAATCAACAACAAAGATAAGCGAGTTAACGAATGAAGTTTAATAACATAGTATGATTGTTCGAAGTACTTTAACCCTTGGGTTTGTCTCTACTGATTGTCTCAAGACTTTTATTTTATGCATTATTTACTTTACCTTAGTTTACAAATATTAAAAACCCACTTTTGGTTATGCTTGCATCAATTAATATGAATTATGGGCTAGAATTGAATAGTCGTTGAAACAAGTACCTGTGGGATTGATATTGAGATTTCTTGAAGGCCACTATATTAATTAATAAATAACATACATTTGCGTGTGCACTTAGGCATTGTCAAGTTTTTGGCACCATTGATGAGGACTTGTAAATTGGCCTCTGTTTTATCTTTATTTTTTTCATTTTAGATTTCTTTGGTGCTTTATGCTTTGTCTTGGTTTTGTATTTACATGAAATAGGTTTTTGAAGTATTAAGACAGCAAGGGCTCAGGAATTGGTTAAACAAACCCCAAAACCTGAGCAACTATACCATTAATAAAGGAGAGAAGCAATACTTCTGCCACGTGTTCCATAAATTGAAAAAGATCAAGATAATCTTGCTATCATGGATGATGAAAAAGCAACCCGCAGGATAATTAGAGAAGTGGTAATCCCACTTCCAATAAATCTAACCTTAACTTTTCATAAGCCAGTTACTAGAGGGAGGTTCGAGCTAAAGAAAAATATGGTGCAGCTGCTGATTAGTAGTGGATAGTTTAAAGGGCTTGCATATGAAGATCCACAGGTCCACTTTATCAATTTGACTGAGCTTACTAAAACATTCATTTCGACAAACGTGAATGCTGATTATGTAAGGCCGACACTTTTCCAGTATTCACTTATTGGTGAAGCTAAAAAGTAGTTGAACTCTGAGCCAGCGAAATCAATCACATCATAGGACGGCTTAGCCCAAAAGTTTCTCATCCGATTCTTTCCATCTATAAATACTGTGAAACTTCGTAGTGACATTGTGAGCTTCAAGAAGAGGGAAGTCGAGAACTTTTATCATGCTTCAGAGCGGTTCAAGGCAATTCTTTGAGACTTTCCACATCATTAATAGTTCAATGAGGTACTTGATCATACTTTTGTAGATGCACTTGACCACAACACAAAAATTTTGCTAGATTTAGCTACAGGTGGTGAAGCGTTAGAGCTGACGTATAATGAGTTGTACACCTTATTGAACTGCATCGCGGAAGGAAATCCATAGTGGCATGGTGATTCTAGGAGTGCCACAAATAAAGTTGTAGTAGTGTTGGAAGTGGACCAATACACTATTTTATTAGCTCAGGTTGTTGCATTACAAAATTTCATAAACACAAAGTTCAGCAGCCTAAAAGTGGGAGCTACACAACCTGCAGCAGCAGTTAAAGCAGTTCAAAAGACCAGTGGTTAGGGCGAGGTTTGTGGCATCAATGGTCATTCAATGTCTATGTGTGTTGCCAATCTTGAGTTTGTGATGTATGTTGAAAATGCTTAAAGAAAGAATTATGGGAACACCTACAACATGAAGTGGCAGACTTAGCCACTGAATCAGCCTTGGAAAGCCCAACATCAGCAAATTCAGCAACTACAGGCACAAGAAAGCAAGTAAACTAGCAACTTGGAAGACATAATGAAACAGATTCTAGCTAATCAAACATAGTTGGTTGAAGATATAAAGAACCAGCAAGTGGCCACAAGGAGCTTAGTGACACACTTGAGGTAGTTATCACAAACACTAAATATCAAGATAAAAGGTGGTTTGCCAGGAAATACTAAAAATCTAAAACAAGTTATGAAAATCACTTTGAGAAATGGTAGAGAGATCAATGAAAAGCCTCAAAAACCAACGAAGGAGGTAGATTAAGATTTGACTCCTAAAGAGGTAAACGACCAAATTTTTGAAAATTTGAGGAAGTTTGAGTACTCAAAAGAAAAATTTTCTGAAAAAGTGAAGAAGATCCTACAACTTCCTTTCCCACAAAAGCATATAAAGGCAAAGGAGGATGCGTCCTTCAAGAAGTTCTTCGACATGTTCAAAGAGCTCTACATGAATTTACCTCTTTTAGATGTTTTCCAGGGAATGCCAAAGTATGCTAGGTACTTGAAGGATGTGGTTTCTAACAAAGCTAAGTTGCAGGATGTCACTAAGGAGTGTAACTTAGTGGTAACTCAAAAGATGCCTAAAAATTTTAAGGACCCTAGGAAGTTCACTCTCTACATTCAAATTAGCAACGGTAAAGTAGTTCAGGCCCTTAGTGATTTAGGGGCAAGTATCAACTTGATGCCCCTATATTTGTCCAACACATTGGGTTTAGGGAAGCATAGACTGAGCTTTGTACTACTGCAGCAGGCAAACGGGACAATAGCCCGTCTTAAAGGAGTTATGGAAGATATTCGTATAAAGGCTAGTAAATTTATTATTCCTACTGACTTTATTGTTATAGATTTTCAAGTAGAAAAAGGTACCAATCATCTTAGGACATCCACTTTTAGCAACGGGAGAAGCTTTAACTAATGTAAGACAAGACACACTCACAACGAGGTTATAGGATGAATAGGCAGTTTTCAAAGTTTTCAAACCCCTTAACACACTATCCCACTATAAAGACTTATGCATGATTACTATTATTGAAGGGGATAAGTGTGGGGTAGGGAGTCTCTTCAACAAAATACCTCTTCGGACACCCTCATTATTAGACTAAGCCACAACTACCTAAGCCCAACATGATGCAGATTGATGATCCTGAGAATGCTATAGTTAAAAGGTTGTTGACCTTGAGAGTTAACCCTCAAGAGGTTAGAAACAAATAAGAATATGGCCTACAAGTGTTTGGAATAAGATGAAGGAACATGGTTAAGTTGCATTGGGTAGTGCCGCAACACTAAAGCAGTCACATCATGGGAGGCAGCCCAAGTTAAGTAGGTATGTTTTATTTTCAACTTTTTTTGTTTTTAACTTCTTGTAGTTTTTATTTTGTTGATTCACAGGTTTATGGGAAGTTTGAGTACCAGAAAACCTGGGCTAAGGAGCATGGCGAAGACTAAGTGAGGAGTCCTCGAACCCTTTTGATATATAAAGATTCTACTAGCTAAGCCTCGAGGCCTCAGGAAGTATTTCTATGTCATCCACCATTATGTATCTAGTCCAAGAACTAAAAGGTGATGAAATCTACTTTATTAGAATCTATATAGCTTAACCTGTATAATCTATCATGGCAACTAAGAAAGAATATGTAAGCATCAAACCTAGTATACATCTAATCAAGGAGGATTTTCCCTCATAAGCTCTACAAACCTATTCTTCTCCTCCAAGGACATAAAGGGTAAGGTCATTACATATAGACAAACACGGTAATACCTCATCAATATTATAAGAATCCATAGTCAAACATGCATTGAGATCCTAAAGTCATAAAGTAGCATGTTAAATCAAGGTAGGAACCACCCTTTGATGTAAATTTGATACTCATTCCAAATAATTCTCAAGCATAGGTATGGTCAAGCGTTGTCTGCACTAGCCTCAAACCTTCTATCTCAAAAGATGCATCATCATCAGTAACTCTAGAAACTAAAGAGGTAATCCCAACCTAGACTATTATTTGTTTGGATGCCCCAATCTAATCTCTACCTCAACCTCTACCCTGCCACATATCAAAGGCACGGGCTCTAAATATCTAGCAGGGGAAAAACCTGTGCTCACCATCTATGAGAGAGTGAATAAGAGATTTTGGAGTTATACAATTCTATGAACACATGAAATAGATTAAAGAAAGGAATTTCTACTAAAGTCATATAGCCTTTCGAATATAGATAATGGACGTCTCCGCATTGATCCGCGTGACTCTACTAGACTGGCTTGCACTTGTGAGACCAATGAACCTTGGGCTCTAATATCAAGTTATTATTACCCTAAAAGAGTACCTTATGGCATCTATTACATTGTCCTATATAGATAAGCCTATCCTAACCTAAAACTCAATAATTAAATAATCAAAAGTGGAAAAAGAAAAAGAAAAAGAAGAAGAAGAAGAAGAAGAAACCCACGATATTTATAGATGAATGAACAATTTCAAAGATACATACTAGGACTGGTTGTCACTAATACAAGCCTCTAAAATAAAATGATATCGATAAACTAAACTATCTTGAATGTGGATAAAGCATAAGATAAATTAAGAGATCCAGGTAATCTTTGTAAAGCATCAACCACTATCCCAATCTCCTAAAACCAAAACAAGAAGAATGCAATAGATGACAAATACTCAACTGATTGCCTACATGATGTGTGGAAAATACGAAACATAAAAAAAGAATGAGGGTGAGTATGAAACACTTGTACTCAGAAACATCATTGATAACTTACCCTAATCTAAAACGATGGTAAGAACCACTATCCCAAAAACACTAGGGTTTCCACAATTAATCTACAACCAACAATCACACCATCTCATCCTAACAGGGTGCCTAACACAATATTTATGGTAATATCAATCTATAGGGTATGTAAAATAATTCAAACGAGTAAACACTATTTCTTTTATGATAAATGTGTAAAGAAAGGCAGATATAAGAGAGAATCACTAACTAAATATATCAAGCTTAATCAATATGTTCAACCAATAGTTTGGGATAAAATAGTGAGAGTATATCATTGTATACTATGCCACCCAAAGGTGTGACACTATAAGTCACACTAACTAAGCCATAGTCATATATCACGTGCATAAACATGTTCAATAATGATTATTTTGATACAAACGTAAACTTTTAAAACCAATATCAACCCATACAAAGGAATGTAATGAAATTTAATGTAGTGATAATGGTGGAATATTTCATGTACACCTTTCAATACTTAATTCGTTAGGATAGGACCCATGGGGGTTTGAAACCAATCTTATCAATATATTACTTGGTATAGAGGGTTTATAACGTGTTTAATTTTCTAACAAAATAAGCATTTCTCAGTCAACCTGTGAAACGACCCAAACCAGAGCCTAGTCGTGTTGGGTGCGTCAAGCCCAATAGCGATCGGTGACGACCACCAATACCCAACAATAACTTCTTTGTACCCTATGATAAATTCTGAAACATCTAACAAAATAAAATAATTATAATTGAAGAATATTAAACAAAGTTCATAACCATAACCAACCAAGTATCCAACCCGTGAAAGCCCTAATACCAATACCAATGCCAAGGTTGACACCAATATTGACAACTCCTATGACCATAGTAGTCATACAAATACTCTAACCAAATACAAAGAACATCTGGTCGAGACATTCCCCCGACCATAGGCAAAACCAAAGTCTAGGAAATAAAGAAGAGTATTAAAAATATCCATAGCATGTAATGGAGTCTTCAAGATTAGGAAAGCTCACCAATTTAGTCTGACACAAATATTGTCCTCGAATTTAAGTCACTGAGCAGAAGAAGTTGTATGGTCGGTCCTACATCATGGGGGGATACAGCGTCGGAAAATAGGTCAGCGGGTGAATTCTAGCATGTACTCAAGAATAAGGATAAAAAAATGCCAACATTTAAAATTAAGTAAATAACCAAATGCAATAACGTACATATATACAAATATACTATGTCGGGAAAGGGAATTGGGTTTAGCATGCATTTAAAATCTTTAACATGAGAGGTGTAGCTTGACCGTCCTAAAACCACCCACAGGCTATATGAGTCCAATGTTACCCACTTAATAGGCCCTAGTGTGTGTATCCACACGAACTAGATATATTATTGGGGTTAAAGATTCCCATATACCCTTTTTCATCCATGATACATATATACGAGTATAAACTTAGGGGATTCTCGTATACCCTATAAGTATATGGTTAATGTGACCAATCCTCATATCAGCAAACATGAGTTTCCAGTGACTATCCATCGTACTCACACCTTCACAGTTAGCTATCACAACCCGCCATTATTGCCTAATTAAAACCATTAGCACATAAATAATCACCAATTTTGAAATTTAATTACAAGGGAATTATGAAGTATTATCGTCATACTGACTATAGCTTACAAGAAATGTCATTAGCCAATACTTAAGGGATTCCTATGTACCCCTTAGGATTTCCTATCAATCAAAACCATGGCCACCAAGGCCATTACAAGTCATTTATTTCAATCAAACCAATTTAGGTTCTATCACCATATTATGGAAAGCAAGGTTTTTAATTAAAGTAAAACTATGTGAAAAACAAAATCTCATTGACATTTTAACAAACATGTTGAAGGCATAGAGTTTCCAAAACCAAAAACAAGAACCGATTAACCATTCCTATACAACAACATGTCAAATAATAATTATAACATGAAAACTATAATAAATAAATGGAAAATCATTATCCAACTAATAACAACCAAAAACCCCAACACATATTTCAAAACCCAAAATAATATCACTATTATGCCATGAAAACCTTTCAATAAAACATACTTTTAGTTGAACTAACAGTGTGGTAAGAGAAATATGCCTTAGATACAAAGGAAGATAGAGAGATTTACTCTTGAAAGACCCTAATTGAATCACCTTGAGGTAACTCTAGCCCTTTCTTGACCAAAAGCTTGAGAGAGGTTTCAGAGTGTTTAGTGTGATTGATTGAGAATAATAGGGTAAATGAAGTTCCAAGAGAGTTTTAAGTCATGGGGTCAAAAGAAGTTAAGAGAGGAAATAGCCAGAATACCCCTAACTTAAAATGTAAAAATTCTTGCAGGTGGGTATGGTTGGGACCCCTCACCTATACCCAATCATATGATTAGTACCTATATATCATACCCTAGAAAGTACATGATCAAGAATGCACACTGTTTAACTTACCATTGTCTCTACTCTCTTGTTCCATCTCCATACGGCCCATATGTAGTTTTATCATACCTTGTAAGAAAGTGACCTATATCGCACCATTTAGCATAGCGCTTATGCTCCTAAATCATACCCTCATCATATGAATAGAAAGCTTAAGTCGTTTGATGGCTAGAGAGTTCAAACTCAAGAAATTTCCAAGGCCAAAACCTAGGGTGTTTCAATTCACCCCCACTTCGACCATTCATCCTCGAATGATGGAACAAGGAAGTACAAGTATGATTACATCCCAACACCTCGAACTAACCTTTAACTAAGTTAGAAGATATTGATGTGAGGAATTCAATCTTTACTTTAACTATGTTAGGAAACAAAGATATGATGAAGAAAATATACCTTTAACATGAATTTTGGGAGCAAACAATAGGAATAGATACTTAGACTTTATAACCTCTTTAGCTTCTTAAGTAGCCTCTATAACCTTATAGTTCCTCCATAGATCCTTGGTCAAAGCTACAGCCTTTGTCTACAACCGATGAACCTACTGATCCAAGATCTTAATGGAGATCTCCTCATAAGATAAAGAATATAAAATACCAATATCCTTGATAGGCATGATTTTTGATGGATCACTCATACACTTCCTCAACATCAAAACATGGAACATGAGATGAATGGATCTTAAACTATTAGGAAACTCTGATTCATATGCAACATTAACAACCCTTCTCATAATCAAATACGAACCAATATGCTGAGGACTAAGCTTCCCCTTCTTAAAATACTGCATACCTAACTTCATTAGAGACACCTTCAAGAACACCCTATCCCTAACCTCAAACTATAACTCCCTTTGCCTCACATCTGTATAGGACTTTTGGAAACTTTGGGCAGCATAATTCTATCTTAAATTGCCTTTACCTTTTTCATGGCTTGGTGAACCAAATCTAGGCCAAACATATTTGCCTAACCAACCTCGAACCATTCAATAGGAGACCTATACCTCCTATAATACAAAGCTTCAAACGGAGCTATCCTAATGTTAGAGTGGTTAGAAATAATTATAGGAAAACTCTATAAGAGGGAAATGCTCAACCAAACTACCACTATAGTCAATTATGCAAGCATGAAGCACATCCTCAAATATCTAAATATTTATCTCTTCTTTCCCATCTAACTAAAGGTGAAAAGTAGTACTTAGACTCACCTTAGTCCCCAACCCTTTCTAAAATAGTTGCAAAAAGTAAGATAAAACTATGTACCGTGATCTATGATAATAGAAATTGGTACCTTATGCATTTCATTGATCTCACGAAGATACAACCTTGCATAATCATCAGCAGAGAATTTAGTCCTCTCTGACAAAAAGTGAGCCAACTTTCTCATCCTATCTATGATGACCCAAATTGAATCAAATTGATTCAGAGATAGAGAAAGACCAATAATGAAATTCATATTGATCACCTCCCACTTCCACTCTAGAAACTCAATCTCTTGATATAATTCTCCGGTCCTCATATGCTCAACATTCACTTGTTGACACACCATGCACTTAGCCATGAAATTAGCCATATCCCACTTCATATTATTCCACTAATACATCTCCTTAAGTTCATGATACATTTTTATCGAGCTAGGATGAACAACATAGCATGACTCATGCACCTTATCAAAGATCCTTCCTTGCAAACCATCAATATTGAGAACACATAGCCTTAGGTGGTTTTATACATTTTGGTGTCATTATTCTAGCTTAGCTGCCATGTTTTATGGATACCTTGTGTGCTTGATGTGTTAATTATGATGGAAATAATAATATAAGAGGTCATGTGTGTGATTACAATGTTCAAAGTGTATTCCAAATAAGTTTGTACTTAAATGGGTTACATAGAGTTCAATCGAGGAAGCTAGTGTTACCAGCATAAGCTAGGTCTTTATCTAGTCTATATCAATGGATTCCAGTGTGTTAAATGAGTTCCAAAGGGTTTACTTAAATATTTATAAGTATAACAAATTTTTTATAATATGCAATGGCCAATTGAAAATCAACGAAAGAGTAAAAATAATAAGTTAAATTTCAACATAAGCAAGCCTTGTGTTAGCTTGTGTTTTGAGTTCATTGTTTTCGATATTGTGTTGTTTTGATCTCTAAACCATGGTGCAAATTGATGTATGATCTTTTATTAGATTATTATGGTCATATATTGATGATATAATGGTTGGAAATCCATTGGAACACACCACGAAGGTTGGAATAAAAATAAAAGGCACTAGGCAAAGTTTAGATATCCAAATGGAATTTCAAGTGATGTATCGCAATAGGGGTCATTGATACCCCTATTTTACTTGAGCCAACAACGTGATAGGGGTCATCGCGACCCCTATTTGAACTGACCTGCAAAATATCTATGACACATAATTAACTAGACCAAGCATCGAATGGCAAACCTATTTCAAACCTTGCCAAACTTCACCCATTATAAATAGGAAATTATGTACTTGTTGTAATCACTTTTTTAGATTTTGGAGGCTTATAGGGGCTACTGCTATATGTATTTTAGGTTTCATACCCTTTAAATTTAGTTTATTTTATGGTTTGGAAAATTAATTCAATAATTTGGATAATGATTATGTCCATGAGTGGATACGTACTCCATTTCGGGGGTTAAAGCCAAGAACATAAAGACTATTGTTTTGGATTTATTTTGTTTAATTAGCTTATCATATTTGGTTGCTTATTTATCTTTGTTTAAACTATTTTAAGTATTGACCATCCTTAGAATACAAATATTATCAACCTTGTGATCTCGGTAGAGTGAACAGGAAGATAGAACGTGGGAATAAACAAAGTAAGGTTCTAATTCTTTTATAAAATAAAGGAATTCAAATTTCCATCTAGGTCAGGGTTGTACCTAGAAGTCTTACTTTATTCACATGTAGGATGATATCTTTAAGAACGTAATTGGATTATTACATCCCTGCTCAACGATTTAGTTGTAATGTCTAAGTTAGGTAACCGATTGGAGGTCAGGAGACCATGATCATGCGATTAACCCTACGAATCAACAACAAAGATATGTGAGTTAAGAAAAAAGTTTAATACCATAGTATTATTGTTCAAAGTGCTTTAACCTTGGTTTTTTCTCTACTGATTGTCTCAAGTCTTTTATTTTACACATTGTTTACTTTACCTTACTTTACAAATACTAAAACACTCTTTTTGTTACGCTTGCATCAATTAATCTGAATTGTGAATTAGAATTTAATAGTCATTGAAACAAATCCATGTGGGATTGATATATGGCTTTCTTGAAGGCCACTATATTACTTGGTAGACAATGTACACTAGTGTGTGCACTTGGGTGGTATCAAGCTTTTGGCGCCGTTACTGGGAACTTGTAATTTGGAAACTGTTTTATCTTTAGTTTTGCTCTTTAGATTTATTTGGTGTTTTATGTTTTGTCTTGGTTTTGTATTTGCAGGAAACAGGTCCACTTGTAGAATTTGAATTAGCTCACTGACATATTTATTCTGACAAACATGAATGTTGATAATGTGAGGCTAACACTTTCCTTCTATTCACTTATTAGGGAAGTTAAAAGGTGGTTGAACTCTAAACCAATGAATTCAATCACATCATGGGATGGCTTAGCCCATAAGTTCTTCATCAGATTCTTTCCATCTGTTAAGATTGCAAAACTTTGTAGTGAGATTGTAAGTTTCAAACCGAGGCCAAACAAGAAGCTCAGTCATGCTCGGGAGTGGTTCAGCGGCCTTTTTCGAGACTGTCCACAACATCAATATTCTAATAAGGTACTTGATAATAATTTTGTAAAATCACCAGACCACAACACAAAAATTTCACTAGATTCAGTTGTAGGTGGTCAAGCATTGGAGTTGACGTATGATGAGCTATACACCTAATTGAACCACATCGCACAAGGAAATCTAGAGTGGCATAGTGATTCTAGGAATGCCATGAATAAAGTTACAAGAGTGTTGGAGGTAGACCAATAAACTACTTTATCAGCTCAGGTTGCTTTATTACAAAATTTGATAAACACTCAGTTCAGCAGCCTAAAAGTGGGAGCTATATAGCCTGCATTAGTAGTTAATGCATTTCATTTGACCAGTGGTTGATGTGATATTTATAGCAACAATGGTCATTCAATATCTATATATGCTTCCAATCCTAAGTCAATGATATATGTCGGAAATAGTCAAAGACAGAATTATGGGAACTCCTACAAGATGAAGTGGCAGCCTCAGCCACTGAAACGGCCTTAGAATGCCTAACTTCAGCAAATTCAGCAACCACAGGTAAAAGGAAATCAGTCAACTAGCAACTTGGAAGAGATGATGAAACATATTCTAGCTAATCAAACACAGTTGGATGCAAATTTATAGAACTAGCAAGTGGCCATTAGAAGATTAGAGTTCCAGTTGGGAAAGTTATCACAGACACTAAATACTAGAATGCAAGGTTGTTTTCTAGGATAAACTAAAAATCAAAAACAAGTTATGGCAATCACTTTGAGGAGTGGTAAAGAGCTAAATGAAAAACCTCTAAAGGAAACTTAGTAGGTAGATGAAGATTTGACTGCTAAAAAGGTAAAAAATCGAGGAAGTTTAATTGCTCGAAAGAAAAATTTGTTGAAGAAGTGAAAAATATCCCACAACTGTCTTTCCCACATAAACATATAAAGGCAAAAAAGGATGCTTGCTTCAAGAAGTTCTTTGTCATGTTCAGAGAGCTCCACATTATATTACCTCTTTTAGATGTTTTTTAGGGAATTCTAAAGTATGCTAGGTACTACACTGATGTGGTTTCTAACAAAACTATATTGCAGGATATTGAGGCGGTAACACTCACTGAGGAGTGTAGCCTGGTGTAACTCAAAAAATACCTAAAAATATTAAGAACCTTGGGAAATTCACTCTCCCCATTCAGATTAGCAACAGTGAGGTTGTTTAGGAACTTTTTAATTCAGGGGAAAGTATCAACTATATGCCCCTATATTTGCTTAACATATTAGATTTGGGGAAGCCTAGACCGAGCACTATACTACTGCAACTGGCAAACAGGACCATAGCTCATCCTGAAGTAGTTATTATTCTAGATTTTTAGGCAAAAAAATAGGTTCCAATCATCTTGAGACATCCACTTTTAGTGACGGGAGGAGCTTTAATTGATGTGAGAGAAAGAACGATCATAATGAGGTTAGAGGATAAAGAGGCGATTTTCAAAGTTTACAAATTGCTTAACACACTATCCACTATAAAGACTTGCACATGATTACTATGATTAAAGGGGATAAGTTTGGGGTGGTTGATTTTTCTCCATAAAAGACCTCTTCGGACACCCTTATTGAGCATCCTAAAATGAGCCTGAAAAGGTTATAGTTGAAAATAATTTTGACCTTGACACTCAAGAGGTCAGAAGAAAATAAGAAGATAGCCTCCAAGTGTGAGAAAAAGGATGAAGAAACTTAGTTAAGTTGAGTTAGGTCGTCCTGCGATACTAAATCAAGCGCTGTTTGGGAGGCCACCCAAGTTAAGTACTATGTTTTATTTTCAATTTTCTTTCTAGTTTTTTACTTCATGTAGTTTTTATTTTTGTTGAGTAACAGGTTGATAGGAAGTTTGAGTACCAAAAATCCTGGGCTAATGAGCAAGGAGTACACTATGTGTGGGGTCCTCGGACCCTAATGATACATCAAAAATGCTACTAGCTAGCCCTAGAGGCCTCGAGAAGTATTTCTATCCCTATTTTTAAAGTAGACTTTTAAGTGTGGGCTGGGGAAATTCCCATTTTTAGGGTAAATTTAAATTATTTTTTTGTGTGTGTTAGAAATAAGTAGGATATTAATCTTGGTGTTGTATTTAACTGCATGATGCAAGTGTTTTGGTTGTAAGAGCATATTGATTTGTAATTATGGATTAAAGTTGAATCATGCTATTGTTTGGTGTAGAGTCTATGATGATCCTACTATTTAAGTATGTGCCATGTGCATGTAAGTGTTGTATATTCCTTGTTGCATGTGATGTCTAGAAATTTCCTATTGTGTGTCCAATGCGAAATAAAGAGTGAGGGATTTGGAGATAATATAAGCCTTTCTTTGATAGCCTTATTTTTTACCTTCTTTTTGACCTACCTTTGTGCATAATCCTAGTAAGTCCCATTGAGCCTTTAGGTTTTAGCTTTCAAGGCCCGAGGCTAACCCCTAGTCGCAACAATGGGGCTTATGAACATAAGCGACCACAAGCTAACCCATGAAATGTTACCTGTTGTGAGCATTGAGTAAAACTGATAATAGGAGACATATGTGGAAGAACAACTAATAATGTCATAAGGTTTTCAATACTGAAATACAACTGAATCATAATTCTGGACGTCTAAAGACACACTAAAAAGACTGATAAACAATTGATGAATTGACTAACTGTCTGAATGTCTGAAAAGCCTCTAACTAATTACTTGGAGTTGATGGAAAAAACTCTAACTAACTCCAACTGACTAAAATAGAGGAATACTGAAATAACTAAATGAAGATAAACTTGGCCTTGAAAAATAAGGAGTAACAACTACTGTCACTGCTGTAATGTTGAACTATCTATGTGTGATCAGGAAACTGAGCATCCGAATCTATGATACAAGACAACATAGCACAAAAAAAATATGTGGCCAACACTTTGAACGTACTAGTATATCAGATAAGGTCAGGCTGAACTACATAGGTTCATGTGTGTGAAATACTAACTAACTAAATAGCATGAGATAATAACTGCCTGAATAACATGAGATATCTGATGCATAATACGTGTGAAAACTGTCAAATCTGAGAATGCATGACCAAGCATTTAACATGATACTGAAGTAGCTTGAAAATTAAAATACTAGATAACTGTATGCTATGGTCATGCAAACCTAAATTGATATCAGTACTAAACTGATACTGTGGGATCTATCATGAAACTGACATGCTTCGATCTAAGCTAATTGGGGTCCAACCTAAGACCCCAGTTGGAAGTGTTTCAATATTATGCCACCGGTACTAACAATGGTTGTGTGGATCCACTGAGTCACCCTCATCTGGCTAGTGCTCTAATGAGATATGTGTTACCCTCACCTGGCAGGTAAGCACTTTATCAACCCTCAACTGGCAGGTTCACATCTCTAACCTGCACTGGTAATGTATTTCTAGAACTTAGGTAATGCTACAAAAGTCATACCCTCTACTGGCCGGTGAGCCCCCACCCTAGGTTTGCTTGGTGCTAAATGCTACTCTCAATTGAATAACACTGACTGCTGGACTAAACTGAGCTTAACTGAGCCAACAAATGAACATGATACTAACTGAATGACAAGGCTCAGACTTTGTCTAAAACCATTCTGAAAATACTATAAAATATGTGAACAACTAAGTTTAGGGTATTCATAACCCCCAGCACTGAATGGAATTAACAATATAAACATACGAAAGCTCTAAAGCATAATAGGGGATGATAGTTAAAATTTTGATTATTTAGGCATTTCATCAAACACTTGAAATTCATGAACTTAAGTAAGGGAATGATTGAAACATATGGGAAGAATAAAATTATAACACTAAAACCATAAATTGGGGATTTAACATAGAATTTTCTTCATTCAAACGTGTAAGGGCTAATTTCAATGAAAAATAGTTTTAAACTTCATGTATTATAGAAATTCAAAAATCTTCATGAAGATAACTCATTGTAAATATGAAAATTCATGAATTAAAACATAAATATAGGTTCATGGACTCCATGGGTGAAAAGGGCCCATGGATGAACATCACACATACATTAGACCTTAAATCTTGAAAGAGAAACACAAATCTTAAAGCTTCCTTGAAGGTTCTTGGATTTTGGAACTTGATTTCTTGGTTTCGTTAGAGAGAAAGAATTGATTTTGATGAACTTGAGGATGATTAAGGTTTGTTCTTGAGCAAAAATTGGAGAATTTAGGCAAATAGTGCCCTAACTAAATCTTTAGGTCGTGTTTTTATGAATTTGGTCAAGGTAGTAAAAGACCCAATTACCCCTCCATCATTTAAACCAAAAATGCGTAGCTAGAATGCTGATTAAAGGCCCATCACAATGCGGTCTTATCACGGTGTCTTACTGGTTCTGACAAAATTGATCATAATTTTTTGCTCGGGTATCAGATTAAGGAGAAATTGGTATCGTTGGAAAGATAATTCAATTATTTACAATTTGATGGGTATTTAGATGGAAAATTTAAATTATGTTAAAATTTATACACATTCAAAGTTGACCCTTGTAGAATCGAACACCAAACTTTGTGCGAATCAAAGGCTCTTAGCTTAACTTTTTTCTAACTGATTTCGATGAACATTTTTCACCACTGATAAAGATCATGACACATGAATTCAAATTATAAATCAAGAACTGGATGAAAACACCTTCACTACAATGTGATGTACCTGCCAAAGATAATGTCACCGCAATGCGGCCTTATTGTAGTGACTTGCTAGATTAAAGATCCAAATGTGAACCAAACCTTGTCCAAAAAATATGAAACTCCATCAAGACAAACTTCTTACATCTTGAACATGAATTAATTCAAAAACTAATGTCTCCAGGTCGGGAAGACCAAAATGAAAATCTTTAATGTTTAGGGGTCTTGCAAATGACTAAGTCACCAATACTTAGTGAAAACTTCAAGCCTTAAGCCACTTAAGAATGAAACTAAGATCTGAATCAAGATAGGATTAGTTCGGGGTATTACAATATCTCCCACTTTGGAACATTTATCCTCGAATAAGACTGGTTAGACTAAGAGTACTGTACTGTAACACTTCAATTTTTTTAAATTGGAATGCTACACGGTGCTCATGACCCCGAGGGACCACAAGCTAACCCATGACTGATATCTATACCTGTACACTGCATATATAATGTAATAATATGGAAAACATGAACATGTAGGCCAAAAGGTTTAACTGAATAAAGAATTTTTCAAAACACAATACCCATATAGGTGAAAGATAACCAAAACAGTTGAAGACTGAATCAAATTTGAACATAAGTCTGAATACTGAATCTAAAAGCCTCTAAGTATTGTCTGAATAAGGAGTTGAAGGAACATGTCTCCAACTAACTTCGTCTACCAAAACTGAGTTGAAATAGTAAATAAAATAAAGTAATATCTCCCTCAAATGGATGAGGACTCACTGCAACTCTGCGGCTACATGCTACTGCTGATCTGGACCCCATGTCTCTGAACCTATGGTGTAACGTTAAAGAAAGAACCATAGCGCAAATGCATCAGTACAGCTGAAGTACTGAGTATACGAGTGAGGAAGGCTAATGCAAAAGGGTTTACATTTATGAACAACGCTAACTGACTGACTGATATAAATGTGAGAGTGTAAACATACATATATAGTAACTAAGATCATGGGTACGTGATAGCTAGATCTGTACACTAATAAATGGTTTACTGATAACTGATAAGGCAAAAACTGTATTTCTAATAACATGGGCGATTGTATCTGACAGTCTTATATTTGATGGAACTATCTGAGTTCCACACTATAACTGAATTTGACTGTATCTGAAAGTCCTGGTATACTGATATCTGAAGACCAATCTAAGTTCTTTTACTGAGACTGAGACTGAAGCTGTGGGAGGTAGTTACTTACCTGACATGCCCCATATATACCATTATAGCTAAGATGGGGTCCAATCTCTGCCCTGACTGGAAGGATGTCAATACCACGCCACTGGTAAGGACAACATGTTAGCAACCCTCATATAACAGGTAACTCTAGTGAGAACAATGGGAACCCTCGTATAACTGGTTAAGCCACCTCATCTACCCTCGTATAACAGGCTGCGATATCTCAACCTATGTTAGCTATATAGTTATAGAACGCAAGGATGACTGCTAAGAATTACACCCTCATATACAGGTGAGTTCCCATCCTTGGGTTTACTTGGTGCTAACTCCTACTCCCATCTGAAGAGACTAAACATGATTTAACTGACTGTACGTAAGTGGAACTTATTGAATTCCATTGACTGATGGAATATTACTGATATCTGATAACTGACTGAGATTATGAGGCTTCCTGA
Organism: Capsicum annuum; assembly: GCF_002878395.1. Taxonomy (NCBI): domain Eukaryota; kingdom Viridiplantae; phylum Streptophyta; class Magnoliopsida; order Solanales; family Solanaceae; genus Capsicum; species Capsicum annuum. The sequence goes on from NC_061119.1 coordinate 160,934,119, forward strand.
GTCATATGACTGACTGAATTCTATTGAATCATGGTTGTATTTTGTATATTATGAAATATGACATGGATCTAGGCACACAGCTATAGTTTTCGGGTACGAATACCCCCAAGACTCGATAGAACGAAACTGACACACATGACATGACTTGATCATAAGATTTGAGTCCACAATTCATATGTCATAACTAAGGGATATCATATTTCATATAGTTACTCAACATCTTAAACATTATAGGGAATGCATGGTTATATTTGGTGTACATATTGTATATCTCCATTATCTTACATGTTTCATACCACCATAATAGCAACACATGAAAAGCATGGGATTCATCTTTAAGTATATAGCTAACATGGACTTGTCATTTAACATCATAGAACCATACAAACATGAATTTCTAGCACCCTAAGAATTTTAACAAACACCTAGCATGCATTCTTTAAGGCATTGGTGATTTTCATACTTGCACCATATTAAACCACCTAAAGTTCATGGTTTTCATTAACAACCATATATATTCCATAAAAACACCTTTAGACATCACATTGAAACTTAAAAAACAATCGTCAACATGTACATACTCATATCACTATAAAAAGTTTACAAAATAATACTTAAAACATGGTTCTTGAGCTCTATGAATGGATTGGATCCATAGATGAACACTACGCATACCTTAAAGCTTGATCTTGAAAGAGATCTAATGTTTCTGAAGGTTCCTGAAGAAATCCTTAGGCTTTCCCTTGATTTTTTATTGACTACGGTTTAACCCCTTTGGGAAAGTATGTTTTTGTTCCTGAGGAGATGATTTTGAGAGGAAACCCTAATCTTGTGGTTGAAAGCATAAGAGAGGGTTTTTGAGATGCTTAACTGAAGAAAAATAGGAAAAATTATGCCTCTTTAGGTTTATAAGTCATGGGAAGTGAAGGAAAAAGACCAAAATACCCTTATGAAATAAATTCCCAGTTGCTGAAAATAATAGCTGACGATATTTGTGACATAGTGTCAAAAATGTGCCAAGCCGTCAAAAATATCATCACACAGAAGCTGGATTCTACCTAAGGCTGATGACATTTGTGACAAAGCGTCAAAAATGTGACAATCCATCAAAAATGTCATCACACAGAAGCTGGATTCTGCCTAAGGCTGACGACATTTGTGACATGGCATCAAAAATGTGGTAAGCCATAAAAAATGTCATCACACAGAAGCTAGATTCTGCCTAAGGCTGACGGCATTTTTGACATGGCATTAAAAATGCAGTAAGTTACCATGAATGTCGTCACTTAGGAGCTGGTTTCTGCCAAAGGCTGATGACCTTCATGATTGGGCATCATAAGTGTGGTAACCTACCATGAATGTCGTCACATTGTTTCCAGCTTAACATGCTGGAGTAAAATAGGAATAACTCTTCCCTTCGATATAGGATTTAGGCGAAATTGGTATCGTTGGAAAGCTAATTCAATTATATATCTGTTGATAGGTCATGACCTTAAAAATTCCTAGTATAATGAGAGATATGCTCATTTGAAGTTGACTATACCAATATACTTCTCAAGAATTCAATCGTTAAGGAATATTTTTATTCGTCTGATAGCTCGGAGTTATTTGAAGCCTTAATATACATATACCCTACTCATAAAACTATTAAAGAACCATGACGTAGTATGCATGACCTTCGTACGTGGCTTTAATAGTGGTTTGGATTTTTTGGGGTATTACAACATTCGTCCTCCAATGATGACTGATTGAGAGGGGAGAAAGGATAAAACAATGCACATGATTTTAGGACTGAATTGAATTCTATACTAAATATAGCTCAACTGAACATGCATATATAATGCGTGACTGATAACCTAAACTCATGAATGCATGATAAGCTATGCACTGATACTTGATACCAATTTTATACTGAAATTTTGAACATGTAACTAAATAAGCTTAAGAAAAATTGTTATCTCTAGCTAAGACTGAATTAATGGAGAAAATATGAGGTTACTTGGTTTGCATGACTGCTTCTTCTTTCTAAGTAGCTCCCTCCATGGACTGATTCTGCCAAAGAACCTTGACTAGAGGGACTTCTTTGTTCCTTAGCCTATGAGTCTGATAGTCGAGGATTTCGCCTGGAACCTCTTTATAAGAGAGGCTTTTCTAAATGTCAATGCTCTGAATAGGGACTACAACTTTTGGGTCACTTATGCACTTCTTGAGCAAAGAGACATGGAAGACTGGATGAACTGTGGCTAGATCTGAAGGTAATTCAAGCTCATAGGCTACCTTGCCAAAAAAACTGAGAATCTTGATGGGACCGACATATCGGGGGCTGCGCTTTCCCTTCTTGTCAAATCTCTTTACTCCCTTCATGGGATAGATCTTGAGATAGACATAGTCATCGACCTCGAATTCGAGATCCTTTCTACGAACATCTGCATAAAACTTCTGTTGGCTCTGAGCAACCCAGAGTCTTTCTCTGATCAACTGAACTTTCTCTAAGGTATCGAATACTAAGTCAGGACCTATGACTGCGGTCTCACTAACTTCAAACCAACCGATCGGAGACTTACATCTCCTACCATAGAGAGCTTCGAATGGAGCCATCCGAATACAGGAGTGATAGCTGTTGTTGTATGCAAACTCAATCAAAGGCAAGTGGTCATCCCAGTTTCCCTTGAAATCAATTGGACACGCCCTTAAAATATCTTCTAGAGTCTGAATGATCCTCTTTGCTTGACCATCTGTCTGAGGATAAAACATTGTACTGAGATGAACTTGGGTACCAAGACCATTTTGGAACGCTTTCTAGAAGTGAGAGGTGAATAAGTACCTCTATCTGAGATGATAGATAGTGGAACACCGTGTAATCTGACCAACTTCCTAATATAGAGTTTAGCATAATCCTCGGCTGAGTAAGAGGTACGAACTAGAAGGAAATAAGCTGACCTGGTTATTCTATATACAATGACCAAAACTGAATCATGTTGATGACTTGTTCTAGGAAAACCCGTCACGAAGTCCATGTTAACTTCTTCCCACTTCAAAGTAGGAATAGTGAAATCCTGCATTGAACCACTAGATTTTTTATGCTCTATCTTAACCTGCTGACATGTAGAGCACTTATCCAAAAACTCTGCAACATCTCTCTTTATCCCATACCACCAATAGATCTCCCGCAAGTCGTGGTACATCTTAGTGGCCCCTATATGAATAGAGTATCACATATTATGCGCTTCTACAAGAATACGCTGGCTCAAGTCATCTACACCAGGAACACACAGATGACCCTGACAATGAAGAACACCATCTCCCCCTTGGGAGAAAACCTCTACTTCCTAACTCTGAACTGACTCTTTTAGCTTGATAAGGCTAGGATCCCTGTCTTGCTTCTCTTTCACCTCAGAAAATAGAGATGACTCTGAACAACTCTGAACACATACACCACCATCTGAAGAGTCGACTAAGAGAACGCCTATTTTGGCAAGCTGATGAATCTCCTAAGCTAATTTCTTCTTACTATCCTTAACATGGGAAACACTACCGATGGACAGTTTACTAAGCACGTCGGCCACTATATTGGCCTTGCCAGGATGATAAAGGACACTCATAACATAATCCTTCTAGAGCTCTAACCACCTTATCTGATAAAGATTGAGATCTTTCTGAAAAAAGACATACTGAAGGCTCTTATGATCTGTGAAGACGTCTACATAAACACCGTATAGATAATGCCTCCAAATCTTTCAGGCAAAAACAACTGCTGCTAACTCAAGGTCATGAAGGATAATTCTTCTCATGGGGCTTTAACAGTCTAGAGGCGTAGTCCATGACTCTACCATGCTGCATGAGGACACAACCTAAACCTACTGTAGATGCATCACAATATACTACGAATCCATTAGAACCATCGGGAAGTGCTAAAACTGGAGCTGAGGTAAGTCGAGTCTTCAACTCTTGATAACTCTTCTCACAAGGTTCTGACCACTGAAACTTGACCTTCTTTTGAGTCAATATAAACATAGGAGATGCAATAGAAGAACATCCCTTGACAAACCATTGGTAATAGCCAGCCAAACCCAAGAAACTCCTGATATCTGATGGAGAGACAGGGCGAGGCTAGTTTCTTACCACTTTGGTTTTCTGAGGATCTAATCTAATGCCATCACCAAAAACAATGTGGCCAAGGAATGCTATTGATCTTAGACAAAATTTGCACTTACTGAACGTGGCGAACAACTGGTGATCCCTGAGAGTCTGAAGAACAATTATGAGATGGTTTGAATGATCACGCTCTGTGTGAGAATAGACTAGAATATCATATATGAAAACTATGATGAATGTTTCCAAGTACTGCTTGAATACACGATTCATCAAGTACATGAAAGTTGTAGGGGCATTGGTAAGACCAAAGGACAATGACTAGAAATTCAAAGTGACCATATCGAGTACGAAAAGCTATCTTTGGAATGTCAAATTCTCTAACTCTGAGCTGATGATAGCCTGATCTAAGGTCTATCTTGAAGAAATAACTAGCACCCTAAAGTTGGTAAAACAAGTCGTCTATCCTAGGCAGTGGATACTTGTTCTTGACTATGACTTTGTTGAGCTAACAATAATCAATACACATTCTGAGAGAACTATCTTTCTTGCACACGAATAAGACTGGCGTACCCCATGGGGATACACTGGGCCTGATGAATCCCTTATCTAAGAGATCCTTTAACTGATCTTTTAGTTTCTTGAGTTCTGCTGGTGCCATTTTGTATGGTGGAATAGAAATAGGCTGACTATCTAGAAGAAGGTCTATGCCGAAGTCTATTTCCTTTTGGGGAGAAATGACTGGAAGATATTTGGGAAAGACATCTGAATATTCATTAACCACTGTGACTGATTCGAGACTGGGAGATTCGTAACTAGAATCCTTAACATGTACAAGATGATACACACACCCCTTAGAAATCATTTTCCTTTCTCGAAGGTAGGAAATAAGCTGACCCATAAAAGACGAAGTGTTACCCTTCCACTCTAGGCCAGGCTCATTCGGGAACTGAAAATGAACTATCCTATATCTGAATTCGACTATGGCATAGCAGGAATGAAGCCAATTCATGCCAAGAATGACATCAAAATCAGTCATCTCTAACTCGACTAAATCTACTGAAGTGGGTTACTAAAATATCATAACCGGGCAGTTCCTGTATACCCGCTGAGCTATGATAGTTTTACCCATTAGGGTAGAGACTGAAAAGGGCACTACTAAAATTTTGGGACTAATTCCGAAATCGCCTACTATGTATGGAGTGACAAAAGACAAGGATACACTTGGGTCTTGAAAAGCATAAACATAAACATGGAAAATCTGTAATGTACCAGTAACGACATCAACAAAATTTTCCTGATCCTGTCTAGTCTGAAGAGCATAGAGTCTGTTTGGGCGTTGCCCACTAGTAGCACTGGAAGTGGCACCCTGTAGTTTTGGGCAACCGGACTGAGCTGTGGAACGATTCTGTTGACCTTGAGGACCTAGCCGAGGACAGTCCCTAACTCTGTGGCCTGGCTTGCTACAACAAAAAAAAATGCCTTGACCCGCTGTACACACACCCTGATAGTGCTTTCCGCAGGTCTGACACTGAGGATAAGTGCGTTCACTGCTAACACTGCTCTGAGATTTAGATCCTAGTGCCTTGTCTCTGTTGCAGCCCCTGAACTTCGATACTGGGGAACTAGCAGACAGAGGGGATGGAACTTCTGACTTCGGATAAAATTGCAAACGATTTCCTCCCTCTGATTTGGGCTGAGCAAAACTGAAACTGTCTGCTCTTGCTCTTTTATTCTGCCTCTCCCTAGTCTTAAACTTCTACTTTTCTATCTATTGAGTGTGAGTCATAAGCCTGGCTAAAGTAATATTACTATTCAGGATTGCATACCTACACTCATTTACCACGCTATCATTCACCCTTGACACAAACTTTCTCATCTTATCTCTATTCTCTATAACCACATGAGGGGCATAGCTGGCTAGCAGAGTAAATATAAGAGAATACTCTCTAACTACCATATTTCCCTACTTGAGATTGATGAACTGAAGAACATTGCCCTCTCTCAGCTCTTGGGGAAAGAATCTGTCTAAGAAAGTCATGACAAATTCTTCCCACTCAACAAGACCTGCATCCTCTAACCTTTCTGCTAACCACTACTTGTACCAAGTTTGAGCAACATCCAGTAATTGGTATGCAGCTAACTCGGCACTCTGAGAAGAAGTGTCTCCCATGATATCAATGACCTGCTAAACTTGGTCAACGAATTCCTGAGGATCCTCGTCTACCTTAGACCCAAAGAAGGAAGGAGGGTTGACTCGGGTGAAGTCCTGAATCCTAGCTGCTATTGCATTGGCTACTGGGTTGGCCGAAACGACTGTTGGTCATTCATTCCGGTAAGCTACAGACTGAGCAAGAGCAGTGCATGTGGTCCTGAACTCTGCATAAGAAACATGTTCGGCCAAAGGATCTTTGGGCTGAGTAGCTGGCTGATTTCTTCTCTTTGGAGGCATGTTTCTAAAATAAGAGAAGACCGGATTAGACTAAGAGACTGACTTAAAATTATGCTTACTAGCACGACATGAATAATAAAGAAAGGGAACTATTCATAAAACATCACATAGCCTCTTGTACATAAATTTGACGCGCAACATACCCATGTACAAGACTTTACTAAATGTGGCTTTCAGACTTCCTAGGACTCTATTGAACCTTAGGCTCTGATACCAAGTTTGTAATGCCCTGATTTTTCTGAATAGAAATACTAAACGGTGCTCATGACCCCGAGGGACCACAAGCTAAACCATCACTGATATTTGTACCTGTACAGTGTAAATATAATGTAATAATACAGAAAACATGAACATGTAGGACATAAAGTTTAATTGAATAAAGAATTTGTCAAAACATAATATCCATATGGGTGAAAGATACCCAAAACAGCTAAAGACTGAATCAAATCTGAACATAAGTCTAAATGCTGAATCTAAAAGCCTCTAAGTACTGTCTGGGTAAGGATTTGAAGGAACATGTCTCAAACTAACTCCATCTAGCAAAACTGAGCTGAAATAATAAATGAAATAAAATAATATCGCCCTTTAATGGATGAGGACTCAGTGCAACTCTGCGGCTAGATGCTACTGCTGATCTGGAGCCTGTGTCTCTAAACCTATGGTGTAACATAAAAGAAAGCACCATAGCTCAAATGCATCAGTACAACTAGAGTACTGAATATACGAGTGAAGCAGGCTAATGCAAAAGGATTTACATGCATGAACAATGCTAATAGACTAACTGTTATGAACGTGAGAGTGCAAACGTACATACATAGTAACTAAGATTGTGGGTATGTAATAGCTAGATCTATATGCTAATACATAGTTAACTGATAATTGACATGGCTAAAACTCTAGTTCTGATAATATGGGTGACTATATCTAACAGTCTTAAATCAGATGGAACTATCTGACTTCCGCAACATAACTGAATTTGAATGTATCTGACAGTCCTTGTATACTGATATTTGAAGACCTATCTGAGTTCTTTTGCTGAGACTGAATCTGAAACTATGGGAGGTAGTTGTTTAACCGACATGCCCCATATATGCCATTATGGCTAAGATGGGGTCCAATCTCAGCCCTGACAGAAAAGGTGTCAATACCGCACCACTGGTAAGGACAATATGTGAGCAACCATCATATAACAAGCAACTCTAGTGAGCATGGTAGGAACCCCTATATAATAGGTTAATCCACCTCATCTACCCTTATATAACAAGCTGCGATGTCTCAACCTATGCTGGCTACGTAGTTTTGGAATGCAAGGATAACTACTAAGAATCACACCCTTATATACAGGTGAGTTCCCATCCTTGGGTTCACTCGATGCTAACTCCTACTCCCATCTGAAGAGACTGAACATGATTTAACTGACTGTACATAAGTGGAACTTACTGAATTCCATTGACTGATGGAATACTACTGATATCTGATAACTGACTGAGACCATGAGGTTTCCTGAGTCACATGACTCACTGAATTCTACTAAATCATGGCTTGATTTTGTATATCGTGAAATATGACATGGCTCTAAGCACAGAGCTATAGTTTTCAGGTACGAATACCCCTAGGACTCGATAGAAGGAAATAGACACACATGACATGACTTGATTATAAGATTTGAGTCCACAATTCATAATATCATAAGTATGGGATATATTATTTCATATAGTTATTCAACATCTTAAACATTATAGGGAATGCATGGATATATTTTTTGTATATATTGTATATCTCCATTATCTTACATGCTTCATACGATCACAATAGCAACACATGAAAAGCATGGGATTCATATTGAAGTATATAGCTAACATGGACTTGTCATTTAGACATCATAGAACCATACAAACATGAATTTCTAGCATCCTAAGCATTTTATCAAATACCTTGCATACATTCTTTAAGGCATAGGTGAGTTTCATACTTGCACCATATTAAACCACCTAAAGTTCATGGTTTTCAATTAACAATCATATATATTCCATGAAAACACCTTTAGACATCATATTAAAACTTAAACAACAATCGTCAACATGTATATACTCATATCACCACAAAAATTTTACAAAATAATATTTAAAACATGGTTCTGGAGTTCTATGAATAGATAAGATCCATAGATGAACACTACGCATACCTTAAAGCTTGATCTTGAAAGAGATCTAATGTTTTTGAAGGTTCCTGAAGAAATCCTTTGGCTTTCCCTTGATTTTTTCTTGACTAGAGTTTAACCCCTTAGGGAAAGAATGTTCTTCTTCCGAAGGAGATGATCTTAAGAGAAAACCCTAATCTTGTGGTTGAAAGCATAAAAGAGGGTTTTTTAGATGCTTAACTGAGGAAAAATGGGATAAATTATGCCTCTTTAGGGTTATAAGTCGTGGGAAGTGAAGGAAAAAGGCCAAAATACCCTTATGAAATAAATTCCCAGTTGCTGAAAATAATAGCTAACGACATTTGTGACAAGGTGTCAAAAATGTGACAAGCCATCAAAAATGTCGTCACACAGAAGCTGGATTCTGCCTAAGGCTGACGACATTTCTGACATGGCATCAAAAATGTGGTAAGCCATCAAAAATGTCGTCACACAGAAGCTGGATTCTGCCTAAGGCTGACGAGATTTTTGACATGGCATCAAAAATGTGGTAAACTACCACGAATGTCGTCACTTTGGAGCTGGTTTCTGCCAAAGGCTGATGACCTTCGTGATAGGGCATCACAAGTGTGGTAAGCTACTATGAATGTCATCACATTATTTCCAGCTTGACATGCTGGAGAAAAATAGGAATAACTCTTTCCTCCGATATAGGATTTAGGCGAAATTAGTATCGTTGGAAAGCTAATTCAATTATATATCTATTGATAGGTCATGACCTCAAAAATTCCTAGTATAATGAGAGATATGCTCATTTGAAGTTGACTATACCAATATCCTTCTCAAGAATTCAATCGTCAAGGAATGTTTTGATTCGTCTGACAGCTGGAAGTTATTTGAAGCCTTAATATAAATCTAACCTACTCATAAAACTATAGAAGAACCATGATGTACTATGCATGATCTTGGTACATGGCTCTAATATTGTTTTGGATTTTTTGGGGTATTACATGTACTTAGGTAACTGAGATTATGTACTTAACATGCATGACTAGGAACATGATTGCATAATTAATTCTAAAGCATGATACCTGCACTGAATATCATGAATTGAACTGATTTATTGAATACATACAATGACATAAGACTGGTTACAAAGATGAGAGAGAAATGAGAGATTCAACTTATGAGTTACCATTACCTCCAGCTGGATCTAGTTTCATGAAAAAGTAGAGAGGTTTAGGATGTAAATACTCAGGGTATTCTAATACATCTAGCCCCTGATATACTTTGTCCCTTGAATGATACTGACTTAGCTGAAATACTATGGAAATGCTGAGACGATACATGGGATACTTAAAAACTGAATGATGACTGAGTATCTGAATTTGAAACATAATGCATGGATTGAATTGGATTCACAATTTACATAGATGCAAACAAACTATCTCTTAGAATGGCCATATTTATAAAACTTCAAATAGTAAAACTAGATCAGAAGATGGAAGACCACAGGAACTTGTTCGTCTAACTACTAAGTGAACTGCTGGATAAATAGACTGAAATATACTCAACTATACATTCCACTTCAAAACTGCACTTCACTTAAGGCTACTTAAAATATTTACATAGGCACTGATAACTCTATCTACTGAAGTCCGAGCTAAACTGAATTCTCTCACTATGTTCAAGCCTACTCAAATCTACAAAGTGTATACATAACACTGTAATACTAGTATGAGATGAATTAACCACACCCTACACTTTCACAACTTCTCATCTCATGAATAATCCCTATTACCACTTCAGCAACTATATTTAACCTATTACTATGGATTTACTAGTGCATAATGCACACGTTACTTATATAACAACATGACATTCAAGCCTTTCATTATAACCATATATGAACTTCTATCCAAACAACCCACCTAGATTCTCTAACACCTCTTTTAAGAACTACTTCCATGTTATATTCTTAAGAAAATCACGCACAAAATTTCAACTAACCATGACATATATGAAAAACTTGGCCTCAATCTTTCTTCAAACCTATAGCCTAGTGTAAAACCAGCATGCAACAATCTTTCCTTAACATAAAACATTTACTCCCACATATCTAATCAATTACTCATCATTTCATAAAGAGAGGTCACTGAAAGGTTAGAACATGAGGACCATAAATATGATAGAATACTA